>NW_026459736.1:0-73889 GCF_021730395.1 Mercenaria mercenaria
GAATCACCTTCAACCCCATTGTTCTTGCCTCCCGAAACCTTCGAAACTAGAGACAAGAACGAAGTAAGGAAATTTCAGTGCTATTACAACATTGACGGAAGAATTCTTTATGTGCACAACCAGTCAATGTCATAACAGCAGGCTGTAACCGTTAACAGACAAGGCGATCCAGTACACAAACCATACTGCAAGCTACCTTTAAACAGACAAGGAAACGTCAGATTGACTTCCGGAAACTAAGCATAACAGAACTCGACTCAATGATATAAAAGTTGAAACCGGTTATATATAGTGTATATTCTTTATTATAATAGTGTTATGGTTTTGAAATTATCATAATTTTTTTTTTATGTGTTATAATTTATTCAATTACTTTTTGTTTCTAAATAATAACAATTCCTAAAGTAATTTTATTCTTCCAATATTAATTAAAATAATTTGTATGAATTTCAATTATCAAAGGGAGATATTACTTGCTTTTTAATAAAAAGAGGGATAGATTTGTAAATAACCGACCTTATTATATTTGTTATATTTAGCATTTGGTTTCCCGGTCTGTGTTATTTTTAGTTGTTATATTTAGCATTTGGTTTCCCGGTCTGTGTTATTTTTAGTTTGAAATTTTCTTGTTTCATGGATAATTATTAATGTATTTATTGGTATTGTGTACATTTTGTGTCATTTCTAATGTCTTTAACAGTTGTTTTATCTATGTAGAAGGATTACAAAACAAGGAAGTAAAAGAGTTATTTAAACAGAAAATAAATGTGGTCTAAATTCAACCACATTATATTTTACTTCCTGTATGTTATATTAGGCCAAACTTATTCTACATTTTGTCTCTCGGTGTAGTGTTTAAAGTTTTTAAGTGGAAACTATTTTTAAATAAAGACATATGTTTTCTTCATTTTAAATCATCTTTAATTAAATCATCTTTAGTTAAATCAGAGGTTTTTATTGGGTTTAAAACCTGTGGATTTTAAATTGGCCGGCATTGGTCAGTTCGGACCGAGGGTCAAAAGGTCAAATGAGGTTAGATTGACTTCGCACAAACAATTACTTTACTACTTGTCGGAAAGTGCATGTGATCTTCCAGTGTCATTTTTACAACATCTTTATTTCGTTGCATATGAAGTTAATGCCATTTTGAGAAAAACGAATCCTTTCTCGGAACTCTTGATTTGTTAAATTCAGGTAGGTATTACTTACACGGTAAATTCTAGGTTTTCGTGTGTTGTACAAAAGAGCACAAATGACAGCAGCCATATTGGATTCTGTTGTTAAGACTTAACGAATTTTTTTAAATCAACTACATAGGTGAATTAACATTTTCGTTAATTTCTGTGTTAAACTACGTTGTTGAACGTAAAATGTGTACTAACAATGGGCAAACAACCGTTAATTTTAACGAAAAGATATCACAAAAATTTTAACGGTGTTTTGTTAATTTAACAAAAATTTTGTCGTTAAAATTTCTGAACAACTGTTAGATTTAACGGAAAGAATTAACGAAATAATTAACATATGTCCAGATATTTAACGACCAAATCATCGTTAAATATTTAACGAAAGTTTTGAACAACTCGGCCTATGTCTTTGGCATAATTTGTTCTGGATGTAAATGGCCAAAGGCAATTTATATATTGTCGGTACGCAAATAAATTAGAAACCATTGAAACCATAGCTGCAGAATCTGACTTCGGAAGATGCATCAGTCTTTTAAAACAAGACTAGCATGACCATGCTGTTGTTACTGGACAAGCTGTAAACTTGACAGGATGCCATAACGTTGATCTTCCGTTCGTGGTGAGGAATTATCATGCTTTGCCAAATATGTCTTGGTTCCAGGCAGGTTGTGAAAAAAAAAACTTCCTTATAAAACGATTGCCATATGAAGCAACAGCAAAGAAGACAAATTTGGTAAACTATTACACAATGAATGAAATTATATACGGTGACCATATGATAACAATAGTCCAAAAACCTTTTCCAAAACAGCAGCCATTTTCTGTCTATTTGATTGGTGTGTTTAGATACACCTCTTCATAATCTGACCTGATAATAGTGTTCTTATGCAGCATTATAATGACATTCATTTCGAAATAAACTGACATGGCTGTTTGAATATTAGGTATGCAAAATTCGTAACTTTAAAAGAACTTCCGCTATGTGAAACAGGCAAATGTTTAGTTTGCCGCGTAAATAAAAAGAGAAGTTATCAAAATGTAGGACATAAACTAGAAAGTAATGTCGTGATCTTTTCAATGTAGAGCTTTTTGAAGGATCGACTACATGGATCATGTTTTACAGGTAAAAATCTTATTTTTACATATGCAATTTGAAAGCAAATTTAGATCTCATTAAATTTCAGCGATGTAGTCTAAGTTTATACATGTACTTATTAATTAACTGTTAACAGTTATTAAGCATATAATGTTTGAATTTATGATACTTCATGTAAACGTAACGCCCTGTTTGTGGTTACTGCGCATGTCATATTCCACGCACAGAAGCGTTTAACTTTGTTTATTGCGTATGTGATATTATTTTTTCACATCTCCCGTTTGTTCATATGATACATTCTAATTGAGACTGCAACAATCACTTGGTCAAGCACTTGCTGGTATTAGTCTATAAGGCGTTTGTCTGATGACTTGCAATATTGTAAACAAATTCGCCAGAATTTCGGATCGGGGATGATCTACTGTCTTTACCGGACAAAAAAAATGTGAATTGTCAGTACTTTCTGTTTGTTTAGTCTATACTAAACTTACAAGTTCCTGGTGGTATCCAACACCTTGGGCTTGGGGTATGAGAGGATATCCATTGGTACATTTTCTCGTATTTGATTAATATTCTACATTTATCAGTTTTTCATTGAACTGTTTGACCCATTTAATTAAGTTGATTTTTCCGATAATGTTTATATGTTTCAGTATAATAAAATAAATATTATATTCCTGAGAGGATGGCATGAAAAATGTTTGATCCGCAACACTATGAATTTCCCTTGGTTGAAATATATATTTTTGGGGGTTTCACCATCTCAGAATAACGCAAGACAAGATGAAGCAATAACATGCTACTATAAAAGGGCATAACATAATATTTTGAAATATACATGTAGTCTGACTTCTGGTTGGTAACGACGATATTGCATGCAGTTTGAGACACATGTGCAATGACAAAAGATATGGTTTATTTTCTTAGAAGAACAGCATTTGCAGGTGAATTGTTTCTATTTCATCTGGCCAAGGTTTTTCCTAATCGTTTCGGAACAAAAACAGGAACTGAGCAGTTACCACCAAGCAGTTGAATAGAATAATAATGATACAATATGTATAACGGGAAAACATTTTAAAAAATCAAGCAAAAAGGGACCATCTGACTATTTCAATGCTATTTCATGTCATCTTTCATCTTTAAAAATCAGCTGTTAAAAATGCTATAAAATATAATGTAAGTTGGTAAAAACTGAAAAAGTCATAACTCCAAACCCGCATTTGTCAACAAGTTGGATGATGAGGGTACAGTCAGGTTTGTGAAAAATCACATACTGTCATTTCCGAGAATGGAATCTCTTAACGGCAGGAAATTTTCTAGAAAAGAATACCTACCACACAACCGTAACATAACAAGTTGTATACTGAAAAGTGTGATAAGAAGGGGGTTATTCCTGTTAAAGCAGAAATGTATAGGAATAATAAAATTTTCCGTTTTTCAAACTTAAAAAAGACCAGTGTTCATTTTGCACACTTTATGATCGGAGAAAGGAATCTGGAATACTAACTGAATAGTTACAAACAGAATATGAAGAACACCAATCACAGAAGACACAAGCGCATGAGGAAAAATGTAGTGATAAAAATAGCAAAGAAAGATTCAAGTGTCAGTGTTGCATGTTTTGACTTGCAAGCTGATTAAAAGTTTTTGTTTATTTCTTTCATTGTTGTTTCCTCCAATAGCATAAAATAACTAAAATGTTTTTCTTCAATTTCAAAATTGTCTCATTTTCGGTGAGATGTATTCCATATCCACGAAACAATAACATAACCAGATTGCTTTAAATCTCCCCATACCAATTCATTTTAATGTCAGATTCGCAATATATGGACATGTTTGTATTATAAATTAAAGGCTATATTGTATACAACAACGCTTTTCAACAAAAACCAGAAAGAGTACTATTGTTCTAAACTCAATGTCAAGTTCACAGGACCCAACTTAAGTAACACACACTCACAAAATACTTCACATACCAAGTTGGAATATAAATGTTATATTATGGAGATTATTTAAATAAAGAGTGTGTGTATTTAGGTTCAACGTCTTTTACCCACCCCCAGTCACATTATACTGACACCGGGCTGACCAGTCCTAGCCCTATTTCTGAATACTGAGCGAAAAGCGAGGAAACTACTACTACCATTTTACGTCTTTGGTATGACGCGGTCAGGGATTGATCCACGACCTCACGCACTCGAAATAAAGAGCGTATAAATTAGCAATAATGCAATAGTCTGAACTCACCAGAATTATGACCTAACAAGGATTTTATAAGTAAAGATATTTTGATAATATGTATAATGATAATGGCTTGATCAGAAATTCACGAGCGCATAACACCCATTCTATTCTTCTAATCTGATCTAGCCAATCATCGAACTGAAACTGATCCCAGTGGTATGCATATCATGTGATTAGGACTGACTAGTTAATGCAAGTGATCAAGTGTAAACATGATAGTGAACTAAGGCAAGTATTTGAGGGCACATTAATCTGAACTTAATACTCCAGTCTGAACATATAATAATCATAAACGTGATCTTGCAGAAATACACATTTCTTTAAATATCACAAGATTAATGAAGAAATGACGTTGCTAGAGTGTAAACATAAGGCATATAGCATTGTTATTTCAAAGGTCAAACTCCATTATTCTGCCAACCTTCACAGAACACGTAAATATGTGGAACTAGGCTTGTTTATCCTACAAAGTTTCATTCAAATCTCATCTGTATTATAGATAACGTAGTCCGAATTTTTTTCATAAATAAAATTTAAAGCTGTCATAACTCCATCAAATATATCTAACAGGACAATGCTAATGATATGTGAAATTAGTCTTGGACCTGAAGAGTTTTCTACGAAGTTTGGTTGAAATTGCAGCGGTAGCTTTTGAGTAGAAGTCCGGAGAAGTTTCTTTTAAAGGACAATCAGTCCGTCAGAAAAACTGAAACAGACAAACAGACAGAAAGACAGACTGATTGACTGACAGACAGCAACCAAATAATTTTATCTCTCCACATATAGGGAGACTGAATTCCTTTCACGAGCGTAATTTGACTACTATACTACCAGAAACGTGCGTAATGAAAATGAACTCTAACCCTCTGCACTATAATCTATCTTAATATTAGTAATTATACAGGTTGGCAGTTTAGAAGGTTTTAATACAGATAAACTCAATCCAAAAAAGAGACTTTAATGGGTAATAACTCTTACAAAATTCAACGACTAATTTAAAAACTACTGATAATATGCGAAACTAGCATTGAAAATGAAACTTACTGCATGGTTTTGGCTGAAATCGAACAGGTAGTTACAGGGAAGTTATCTGAACAACCTTTGGTCGCAGACGGACAGACATACATACAGGCAGGCAGACAAGACAAAATCAATATATCGGCTGACATATAAGGAGACATAAGTATTCCATATTTGCATCACCTGTTACAATATTTCAAATACATTACTCATAGCTGGTGAAACAATGTCCTGTATGTAATATTTTTATCAAAAATCTACACTGATATGTTTGTGTATTTATTAAATAGACAATACTACACGAAAAACAATATCTAAACTGATTCATGCATTTTACTATCAGAGAGATTTAAGGTGGAGCTATAATATAATATACAGATTGATAAACAGTACATCCCCTCTCAACTCAACTAGAAATTAGCAGTTTTCATCAGTATAAAAACATGGTGTAGCTCTACTCAAAGACATTTTCTATCAGCGAACAGTATTGTAACCTTTCTCAGCTAAAACAAACTGGCAGGTGTGTCTCACTTTTTTGTTAATATACTTGTATCAACATCATAATTGTTACAATAAACCCTCATTATAATTCCCACGATCTGGAATAGTTCATATCTGAAAATGAAATTCCACAGAATTAAGTACCATGATAAATTGAGTGATTCATAAAGTACAGAACAATAATTGAATACAGTTGAGCCTGCCTGAGTGGTTACCTCTATTAAGCAGGCACTTGCCTTAAGCAGCCAGTCACCTTACTTCAAAAATTGACTTTCTGTTCTAATTTCAACCTCTCTTAAGCAGCCATATGCCTTTAGAAGCCGGATAATGCTACTCCCTTGTCTGGCTGCTTAACACAGGTTTTACTGTATACGAGTTTTACAACAAAATGATTATATTGATAAGCAAAAGTAGCGATCCTTGTAACGTGCCTTCTTTTTTATAATTTGCTGTATAAAAAATTAATTAACACACCTTGAATACTGTGATTTCCATTTGTATTCCAATAAAATTAGTTACTTCATCATTCTTATTCCAATATGATTGATCACTTGCCTTTATCTTTAATCAAATCTTTTTTGCAGTGAATTAGTATGCCACTGAATCAATTTTAAAGAGTAACACTGAAAAAATATTTTGCACTCAATATTTGTTTCAACGCGTAATTTTTTATGGAATCGGGTATTTTCCTTTGCCTTGAGGATCGGCGCGGTTTGATGGAAAAATTCTGGTCTGTTGAAATATCATCTTCGTGCGTTGATTTGTTTCCGTGTTTTTCAGCCTATCTATTTTTTTCTGGCTCTTAATTATCAGGTGTTTCCGGCGGTTTCGGAGCTTCTTTAAAGTTCGTGAATTTCGTGTTATTTATTTGTCATCGCGTGGTGCCGTGACCAAAGTTCCATTTCTAGATGTTATTTCGTACTGTATTGGATCAAATGGCGTCGTTACTTTATTACATTTTGCTTGCTTAACAAGAACACCATCACATCCGATTTTCAATTTTGATCTCTTGACGTATCTGCGCTTGTCAGCATAGTCTTTCATTTATTGTTACTATTAGCTCTTGAATGCTTTTTTAGCTTTTGGCTCCATAGGGAGACTGGATATTTTGATATTTATAGGTCTTTTATTGTGTTGTATGCGTTCTCAGAAACGCGTAAAAATCTTGTCTCCAGTAAGAATGTTGAGGGGGATGCTCTAATGGCTTTTCCTATGAATCGCATGAAACGTCCTAATTCAGCAATTGCCTGGGTCACAATGTGGTGGATTTCCGATATTTAATTCCAAGATATTCTGCGAATTGTTTAAACTTATGTGAATTCATAGCACTGCCGTTGTCAGATTTCAATGTAATGGATATTCCAACTTAGAAAATATTTTATCAAGTACTGGTATGACAGCTTTTCCAGTGATTGAACTTAGAATTTCTACAAAAGGAAATCTGTGACATTAATATTCATCTAGTAGCACTATCAGATACTTTCCATCTGGAAAAAGGTCCACAAAAGTCTAGACTAACCCCCTGAAATGCATATAATGGCATTTTACTCATCTCCCAAGTTTCTTGTGTTTGCTTGTTTGTTGATGCCAGACATTCTACTATTTTGTCAATTCAAGGAAAATATATTTTTTTCTCTAAGGAGCTGTTTTGTTCGAACAATGAATTGGTGTCCTTCTTGCGCGATCGCAATGACTTTGCGTTGCAAGGAGCCAGGAATAACAATTCTTATGTCATGTAGCAAGATTTCACCATCCTTGGAATTAACTATGGTAAGATAGATCATTCTTACAACGTTTGTATTGCTCCAGCTGCCCGACCTTATATTTTGTATTGCGCTTTGCAGGTCACTGTCTTCGCTCATTGTCGTCGATTTGGTACATTATGACTTGCTAGAAACGTCAAGTATTGCTCAGCGAGGCTCGACTCGATATGGAATTACAAGTTCCGAGTTCTGGATTTCGGCTTAGGTAATCCGACATGTTTGGTTCAACAGGTTTGTACACAACCTTGATTTCATAAGCTTGTAGCCGCATCCGCCAGCGGTCCAATCTTGCAGATGGCTTAGGCTTTGGGTTGTTGTAAATGTTTCCAAGAGCGTTTGCATCATTTTTCAGCGTAAATGGGTGTCGAAATAGGTACGTGTGCCAATGTTCGTTTGCCCATACTATTGCTAAGTTATCTTTTTCTGTTTGAGTCCCGCTCTTCAGCATATGTCATTGATTTTCTATCATAATACAATTTTACCTCCTTGTAACATGATTGCTGCAGTGCAATCTGGACTTGAATCTACTATGATTTCAGTTTCTTTTCTAGCGTTAAAGTATGTCACTATTGTGTCACTCCTTAACACATATTTCAGTTTTTGAAACGAGGTCTCGTGTTCATAGTTCCATGTCCATTTTGGATTTTTTCTGTGTCAGCCTGCGTAGCGTTTCGGCTATAGGGGAGTAATTGGTATAAAACGTGTCACATAATTAGTCATGGCGAGAAAACTTCTGACTTCTGACACACTTTTGGATACTGGTCTCTACTTTTCTTGGGTCCACTGACATACTAGATTCACCAAACACGTAACCAAAGAATTCTAGCCTTCTCTTGTTAAATTCACATTTCATTTTAGTGAGTGTAATGTTCATTTGTTGTAGTCTTTGCAACACTGATTCGAGTCTTTTGTCATGCTCTTCTCCTGCTTTTGCATACTCAATTACGTAATCACTAATATTTCTTACGCCTTGAAGCCCTTCAAGTGCAGTTTGTAACGCATTCTGGAAGATTTCCGTTGCACTATTAATGCCAAAGCTGAGGCGCTTAAGTATTCGAAGCCCAACATGTGTAGTGAATGTGGTGATATTTCGCGATTTCTCAGATAATTCTAGTTGGTGGTATCCTTGGTTTAAGTGTAACTTCTAGAATACCCGAGCACAATTTAGATCAACGATCATGTCATCTATTGACGATATTATATTATTATATGCCTGGTGCGTTTGAAAGCTTGATTTGGCAATCGCATGTCAACACAATTTCTAAATTCATTATTTTTACTTTTTGGATTAGGTGCAACAGTTGATGATACCCAGTCTGTAGGTCCATCTAATTTTTCAATGATGTCTAATTCCTCCAGACGTTTTAATTCATAAATATCGTTTCTGTATCAATGTAAGATATAACGTATAAACTGAGCAATGAGTATTAGAGCAATTCATTGAATACCCCATTTAGGATCTAACTAGTTACAAGTAATGATACGTAATAGCTGTAATTCCATGGAGTACAACGAAGTAAACTGCTCGCCGACCTGTCTTTCCTGGTGGAGAGATTATTAATCTGATATTACAAGATACACATATTTTCAATTAACGTTACATGTCAATATCTAATGTTTTATTGGTCCATTTAATGTCCTGCTTTTCGTGCGAATCTCTTTTATCATGGGCAAATATCATATATCATATATTTATTTACGACTGTGAGCAGTTTCATGAAAATCGACACTGTACAAACATTACTATTCCCGAAATTGTTATCATTATTGTGATTTTCCTATAGACTCCGATTATGAAAACTTGTGTGATGCAAAAATAATTAAATGAGTCTAGCAAAAAATCAAGCACTCGACAACATCCTTTTTATTTGCCGAACTTTCTAGGTATATTCTGAGGATTTAAAAATATTAAAGTCTAATGAAAACTACATTGAAGAAAACGTTTTGAACGGAATTGATATTTTGTTGATAATCAAAACTAAACACCCGTTTGTGCCTCATAAGTGATATTCAGTGTTTATAAAGCAATAACTCAGACAACTTAACTTTATAAAGGAAGATTTTAAAAGTTAGCATAAAAAAGATACTTTGTACTTCCTCTTAATTTCCCTTGTCTTTGTGTCACTTTTCAACAAACTCCAGTTTAGCTTCAAGACTGAAGCAAGTTAGAGTTATGGTACATGAAATGTGACTTCTCGAACAGCTGACTTTTAAACATCGAAAACTATGTTAAAAAGGACAAAAGTATATCTTTTCCAAATTATATTAGCATCACCAAAAAAATAAATAGTGAAACTTTACTTTTATCACGAGAATGATATAAGTAAGTGAGTAGTTTAGGGTCTTTTTAAACTTTTTTCAGTCATGGTGAGAATGCTTCCTGTTTACATCGGTGATGGTAGTAAAGCGTTTGTTTTGTCTTTTCATACATCTTTATATACATCAAATAAAGCAAATTCTGTCAAAATGTATAACGAATATTGCACACACATAAAAAATATCGAATTGTGACTCATATCTACTTCTGAGTATAAGTTGAAGCTAAGCATGTATCCTAAGCTTAACATCCACTCTTCATTGTACAAACGTCAACAAGTAGTAACGTAGAGTTAATAAACATACTACAAATGCATCCCTTTGCAAATATTACTGCTCGAGCCCAAAGTGAAGGGAAGCATACGATTCGAAGTACATGTGTTATGGTCTTATACAATGCACTACAACTTATACATAAATTAATAATTTTGATAGCGACATTTGTGATGATAACTGCACGAAATCGAACAATAATTCCAAAGGTACCCTGTCTGATTCTTATTGGAAAGCCGCCATAAAACCAAGTCATATAACTCTTTTCTCTGTGCCTCTTAACAATACATGTTCATTAATATGATAAATATCATGGATAATACATGTAGCAGTTCTTAATAGCTTTAAAGCACAAGTATGAACGAATTGTCAATACATACAATGTGACATTTACATTATCCTTGCGTATTGATTTAATCTTTTAATGTTACATTTTGCAGATGTATTTGCCGGGATTTTACATCTGTCGCCTGAATTTGCACACGTAGTTGAAAACGACAGTTTTGGACTAAGCTGTTCTTTAAACGGGTCTTCGAGTGGTTTTATTATATGGACGGAACATGCGAAAAACGCTTTTTCAAAACTAAATAATTCAGAATGTGTTGGAACAGGATTTCTAGCGACAGATTCTTATGAAGTTCGTTGTCAAAATGACTGGGCTTTTGTTAAAATAAAAAATGTATATCGAAACCAGAGCGGACATATCTGGAAATGCAGCATAAAAGGCCAGTTTACCCAGGAAAGTAATCAAGTACGCTTGTATGTTATAGATAAGGTCGTTAATTGCCTGTGTAATACATGTCATAAGAAATGTCATTGCTCTGATCATGCACGTTTATTATTAGATTGTTCATATATCTCTTTCTCTGTAATATAGTAAAGAACGTGAATGAATACAGAGATATAAAAATGGTTGTCATTATGGGTTTAATGCCTACATCGTCAACAAACATTAAGTAAAACAATCAATGCATACCAGAAGGCTTTTACACCAGCTATCATTTTAAGAGAGTACCTTAATGTGCATTTACAATAACAGTTTGAGGTAATGAAGACATCTATACAAATTGCATGCTAAAATTAGAAGGAGACAGGTCAAAGTTCGGTTTGACAGATTGTTACACTCTGAATGACTTTATACTCACTTTGTGAATTAAGAAAGTTATCAACAGTAACGTATACCGTGACAATTTCGGTTCTTGTAGCGTCTGTTCAGATGACATCTAATGCAGAATGGATCGAAGAAAATGCTGTCACAGAATTTACATGTGATACTTCAACAAGCCGCCCAACTCCATTTGTTTTCTGGTTCCTAGTTAGCCCTGATCAGAAGAAGACCAGTATCAATATCTCTAATGAATCAGTTCAGCTACCACCTGCAGATCATACTGAAAATTTAACAGAAGTAAGAAGTGATCTGTCCTATTCATTTAACAGAACCTTTGGTGGATGGAACATGTATTGTCTGGCAACGAATACACCTGGTAAAAATGTGACATCTGCACAGAAAAAGCTTATCGTTTTTTGTAAGTATCTTGAAGCACAAACATTATCAGTTTTCAAGGACTTCAACAGCTTGCAGCGGTATAATGCCGGTGTAACAGCCCAGTTTCAACCACGGGGAAATCAAGTAATCTCTGGATATAAATAAAGTGGTTACTTTCCCCGCACCCACACCCCTACAATTTCCTCATTCAGACATCTGACGCCCCCACGACATTTTGAATAAAACATTTCATTTTATGAATCAGTAAAACGTTAATTTGTCCACTATTTGAGATTTGATATTGTTTGATAATACATCCAAAATCTCAGAAACTGAAGTTATTGTCCCTTTCGTTTGATGAATCTTTCGATGTTTTATATACAATGATTTCACATTTATAATGTACAGACGGAGTGGCAGGACATTATACCTAAGATAATAATTGTCATTGTCCTGCTTATAGTAAAACTGAACATCTGCCTACTACACATAGTTACAGCAAGAAAATGAAGCAAAGAATGAAATGCATCGACATATTTGCATCCTATAAGGAAAAATAAATGTTCGCCAGATATTTTAGTTCAGAAAAAACGTGTGTACGACCTTGAACCTTCCCTTTCATCGTCATAAATGAAACCTTTAAAGCGACTAACCCACACATTGTGAATTGTAATTTTTAAAATAATTTATCACCAAAAGGCAAAATGCTGCCACTGTTTCATATATTGACATGAAACATAATGGTTGACCAATTTATAGTTTCCAGAATTACGGGAACAGTCGAATTTTTGCAGTTTTTCTCATGAACTTTTATAAACCGTTACAACGCTTTATTTTGTAAACATTGATCAATACAGAACGAGACGCGACAGTATTTTAAGACGCTATCATCACGTGGGCAGCAAACCAAAAGTGCGCATGTAGTTTGATGGGTCAATTTATGCTCAGTTCATCTAGAAACGCAACGTTTTTACCCTTGATTTGTTCATACTTTCCGTGTACATGTATATTTGAATTGTGTGTAGTAGTTTTATAAAATCGTGTATAAGATGTTGTAAATTCATAAACCAACACAGTTTTGTCAAAACATGTTTCGCTTTAATAAGATTCTTCAGTTGACAATAAAATACACAATGATACATGAAATACGGAAATGACGTCGACGCGCCAAATGGACGTCGACGTTTAGACGCCGCAAATGGCTGATAAAAGCGCATCATGAAATAATACGTCTATGTGTGTTCAATACTATACATTATTACACTGTTTTTCAATGTAAATAGTTGTAGACGTTATAATTTAGATAATACACATAAACTCATCATTAATTAACTGGATCAAATGATACCTGAATTTCCACAGAGACTCGGCCAGTAAATAACATTCAAAGAAGTGGAAATAACAGTTAATTATTGAAGATTCAAATACAAAAGTTTTAAAGGTAACAGAGATTCATCTTAAAAATCATAATGCCATGATAAAGGCAAACTATGTTATTTATCCATGTTTTATATAATAATGTAACATTTTCAAAAAATGTACATATTGTAGTAAGTAATCTAATTGTTTATATGCCCTTATGTATTAAGCAAATATGATATATGCCAGAATTAATCAAACTTAGTTCCAAAGAAAATTTGTAGACGGTATTTATAAAAATTTTATATGTAATAAAGAGAGGGAATAATTAAGATACATTTTTATTTTTTTTTTGTAAAATGTCGCCATAGAATTATTTATATTTACAATAAATTGAGAATATAAATATGTTAAAAATTAAAACTGAACAATTTTAATAGTGTTAAGAATATACAGAATGCTTATGTAACTGTATAAAATATGCAGTATATAGCTGTGAAAAATATAATTTCAATAAAATCAAGTAAGCATAATATACATGATGCGAGACATTTCAGTTCTCAAGAAAGTCACTCTGAGAATTTATAAAGTGACTTTCCATTCATACCGTTCGGATGTAAAGTATCTAATTTATGTATCCAATACGTCTCTTTGAGAAGTCTATCCATGTTATCGCGCACTAAGTCAATCGGCATAAAGGAAAATTCTTCCATTCCATGTTCAGTAGAATTTAAATGAAGAGCAACATTTGATGAAAAACTTGGGTCAAATATACTTCTGATATCAAATTTATGACTGTTCACCCGTTTCGTGTAGAAACCTGACCATCATCCAAAACCAAAAACAAACTAAAAAAGTCAAGTACGTGCATTTTCTTGTCAATTATCAGAAGTGTTGCTTTTCTAGATGTACTCAGTATATATACTCGTCTACCGATTAGGGAAGTCAGCATAATTTACTTTGCCTTATTTAGGTACCGAATAACACTACCTAAATAACGGACCGTTCCATTATTAAAAGTACACAAACATCGCTCATAGGTAGCGCACAGTATTATAGCGTTTAGGAGTGAAAACAAAACAATAACATAAAATTAAATCAGTTCCTCGTTGGCCGAGCGGTTACGGTATTTGTATTATACCTTTTCGTCGGGAGTTCTATCCCCATTTTTTCAATTTGCCTTATATACTTTGGGTAAGTTTGTTTTTCTCTGTTTTCTAATTTATTGTTTTGTTTCTTATTTTCGTATAAAATTGGTAGTATCTAATATATACTATAAATCAATCAATCCTAAAATTATGGCCGGGCGTACTTTTATTAAAGTGAAGTGTAAGATTGTTATAAAACTTATAAAACGAACCCGTACAGGTTGAAAATAACACAGAAAAGCTTAAAAAACATATGATCATATAAAAGGTGGATTGTATTTAGACATAATTACGTGTCAGTTGTGAACATATGATTTTAGTGAACATGTTAGAACTAGATTTACTAACTCGTTTTGTCTTCATTGAATTGTAGTTAAGAAAAAATTAAAGACGAAATTTAACGGGTCTGGGAATCGAACTCACGACGAAAAAGTATAAAATCGTAAACGTACTAAGTGTACTGACTTCATTTTATTGTTCCTTCTAGGAACACTTAGAATCGGTAAGTCACACTTTACTGAGCAACTGACTGCGAAAGCTGTTGTCATTACAGGCTGGCCAATCAAAATACGTGACCTTAGAAATAACCTCTAGCGTTAAAATTATTTTTTCCTGATTGAGGCGACTTTCTGGCTAAACGCGCTCTGCGGATTACATATTACTTAACCCGTGGATGGAAAAGTGCTTTGTTGAAACATGATAATAATCTTATTTGTCACAATGGTTAACATACGTCGTTACTTTCGAATGCGTGGTCGATATATGAAAACAAACCCCATTGCTACCCTCTAATTGTGCGCATCGAATGGTACACCACACGGACTGACCGGGCAAATGTGTATGGTCAGTGTTTTTTTAATTGCCGTATTTAGGCAACTGAAAGTGGGAACGGATTTACTTTGTTGTTAGATTTAACAACTTATGTTAGCGTAAATACTTTGTTCCAGCGGACTTGACATTTTTAGGCAGTAGAAAACAACATTTCTTTTTCGAACATTTAGCTTTTTGTATTTTTGTACAGAAATAAACGCATCCTTGGTGCAAAATGTAACGCCCCGGGGGCACTTAAACGAAGGAATACGAAATGTCAATAAGGTAGAATGGTCTTGTCCTTGTTTCCGATCCTGGGATTCCACACACTGATGACCAATATTTAAAACAGACATTGCAACCAATATTTTACAAGATGATCGTTATATATTTATAATATAGATGTGCCCTAGAAGGAACTTTTGCTATGCTTTAACTTGTGTTATTGTTTTGTCTTGTTTTTATTTCAAAACGTAACAATAGTGTGCAATACCTATACGTGTGCGCTCTATTGATAATCACGTGATGTTTGCTGACGGGAATTCCGTTTTTTTATAAACCGGGAAACCCTTATCAGAAATTGTAGACGAATGTTTTTATCTTATGGTATTAGAGCACTAATAGTAATGTTTACAAATTGGCCTTTGCTTGGTATATTCTAAAAGGTAACCGTATTTTGCACTATTCTGCAATTTTTAAACAACTTTTACCGTGTCGTTTTTTATAAATTTTGTATAACTTATGGTATCTCCTCAAGCTCAAGTAGTCTAAAAAAGACAAACTTCAAAGTGATAGCCACTATCCAAACCGTTTACAGAGAACTCATTTTACCATTTATTTTAATAAAAGAAACATCAAAATATTGGTAAACAATTATAAAACACAAAATAAAAATGTCAATATCATTTTTTCTATGGTGCCTCAAGTAAACGGATTTAATGAGGTAGAATTCATACTTCAACATTGAAAAAATAAGGTCGAATGCTGTGTTTCTGTTTTGAATTTGTCTTACTCCATTTAAAAATAACCTTAAGACAGAGGCAAAACCTACCTAAATTTCTTCCCCAATATATATAATCTAAGAGTGAAAGCAAAATAGAGAACTTTCACCGCGTGTAACTCAATATTTTTAAAGATGTGTAACTCTACCCCTTCTATTTTAGTAGTAAATTCACTTTGAACACCAAGAAATCGCTTATAAGATTCATGTTTTTCCATTTTTGTACAAGAAATCAATAATAAGTCTTGAAAGAAGTAAAAACATACTAGAAAAAAGGAAAATAAAGAAGAAAAAAAATTTGGTCCCAGTAGGGCTTGAACCTACGCCCCCCTAAGAATTGCAGTAAAAGTAGGTTTATGGTAGGAATTGAATACTCTTCAAAAAGGAGGTTCTCTATTAGTGATCTAATACCTTAAATTTATTAGGAAAACAACCATTTTCAAGAGAATTTAATGAAAATATGTTGTAAGAACACCGAATATGCAGCATATAGGTGAATATAGCAGATGTTTGATTTTTAAATAGCTGACATCACGATGTGTGGGTTAGTCGCTTTAACAACTTTAGTTCGTGATATCAGGTTGTACCACGCATTATTCACAGTTGTTTGTGATGAAATATAAAACAGTTAATATTACAGTTTAAACTTTATGCATTTGCCTGACTTAATAAGTGATTCATAATTATAAATGGCGGTATATTGCAATATTCAAATTTATTGTTTTTTAAAGGAAATATCTAGAAACTTTACACAAAGATTTTATCGTTTTGCTCTCAGCATGTATACCAAGTATCCCGGAAACTAATAAATTGTGCAGTTCGTTGTTTTTTATAGTTATTTGTTCTTCTTATTAATTATACAGAAATAATTATTCACTTGACTTACTAACTTCTCTAAACAGATGCACCTCGCTATTCATTAGTTGTAACAATTTTTAAAGTAAATGCACGATTTTCAATTGTACAAAATATTGAAATGCTTTCTTATAAAAAAAAAGTCAGGTTATGCATGACAGGCACTATGATATAATCGTTTTAGTAATACGATTTGGATTTCAATTTGTATATTGTTGTAGTCGAGATACGTAAATTCAGTCATGTGCTGTAAATTACAGCTTTGTACGAAGGACCCCCACCAATAAGAGGTTTAAAAAATGGCAGCACATACAAGATTGTTGTGACTGAAAACGTGCAGCTGTCTTGTATTGTAACTGGCGGAAATCCAACTCCGGATATTACCTGGTCCTGCTTTAATGGTAATGTTTCAAGAGGAAAGAAAAACAACGAAACAGTAATTAGTAATATCACTTGGGAAGCACTTCGTTACCAAAACAACAAATCATGTGTATGTATTGCAAAACATATGTTTGGAACAGCACACGTTTTCGTTGCTATTGAAGTTTTGTGTAAGTATTCTAAATTTTGATGGTAAAATTGTGTATTAAATTGCCTTAACTAATTTGTTTTTGTTCGTCACTTCTGACTTAGAAACATGCTTTACAAACTATTAAATGATATGGGGCATTTTATCTGATTTGTAAGTAGATTGTAAAATGAATGTACTTAACATTTCTGCCAATCATTATTTTGGCTCATTTGTTTGTTCCTGTACACTCTAGTTTAACAGAGCACCGTCTGCGAATGCCAACGCTCGTCAAGCTTGACGTAAGGCAATATGCAAGAAAAGAGATATGGTTCTTGGTCTTCTTACCCACCTATTGATGACAAAAAAATATAAAATTTCAAATGTATAGTATTCAAGAAAAGTGAACATAAAGAAATACAGATTTTCTCATGTTTAAAGTTCCACAATTCTTACAAAATGCAGTACAGAGTTATGGCTCTTGGCCCACGTACAAATTTAATGATAATCAACAAGAGGACAAGGCTTAAGAGGTATATCTGTCATTATATTCATACAAAATGAACCTAAACATAAAGTTGTATCATGATATTCCATATTTCTAAGTCCATGAAGGGTCAATACTTTTCAGAGTTATAGTCCTAGGTCTACGTACTCATCTAATGACGTTAATCAATAATTCCTTTAACATTTCGAAGCTATTGCTCTTACAGTATTTAAGAACTGTGGACATAAACAAAAGATAAAAGGTAAGAGTAAAATAACCAAGTGATTCATTTTTTAAGTACACAATTCTGAAAAGAAAGAACATAAGAAAAGTATGGTTCTTATCCCGCTTATTCAACTAGTGATGATATTAAATTTTTGAGAAAACGTGGACCTAAAACACCTTAACCAACGGTTTATCAAGTGACGATCATACTTCGAAGATATTGTTTTTGAAAAAGTCAGACGAGCTTTTATTTAGTTTTATAAGAAATTAATCGTAAAACAGAAAAAGTGGATACTCCACAGGTCGCTCAACACGACAAAAACGAAAATGTTGCAGGCTCGGTTTGATTGAGCCTGTTCATAAGCCTCGTTTAAGTTTGAAATTCGATCTCGTCAAAATTAATTTCGGTCCTAAAGCCCCAATTGCCATATGTAATTCAAAAGCTATTTTTTAGAACATCAGATACATTTACTAGCTGTATTTAATACAGATGTCAATTTAAACTATAAAACATGGTGGATCGCATATTATTCACACTCAAACTCTTACCAGAATGCTTTTACTGAAGCAAAGATTTTACTTTTTGTTTATGCCGACCAGTAAATTTAGCAGTGTTTATTTATATTTTTATGACCATTTGGCAAAAGTTAAACACATATTTATTGGACATTGATTATAATGTACAATAGGTAGACCACTTGTGATTACAGGATTAGCCATTATATTGATACACGTAAAAACATCGCACATCCCTTAGTTAATATAATCTCTTTACTAAATCAGGTAAATGACCCGTGTGGGAAATTCCATATCTGGGGTAAACAGCAGGTTGAATAATATGATATTATAATATTCGCAATGAAAATGATTAAATCCATTACACTCAGGCACTGTTATATAACTACCAAGTTACGTATTTGACGACATTTGCGTGTTTTGGGGAAATATGGATTTTATTCCGGAACTTTATAATTGCTTTAAATGAGATTTAAAAGCTAAAAATGACAAAATAATGTCTTATATTATAATGTCAATACTTTTGTTGCAAATCTATTTGCAGAAACGAATTCTCTATCATGTTAATTTGTAAATGCTTTTTTATTGGTCCATCCAGTTTGTCATAAAATCTTTGACTGCCGCAGACATTTGTTTAGCTTTAGATGTTACTGCAGACCGTACACACTGCACTTCAAACACAATTATGTCAATGCTCGCATTCAACATTACTACCTTAATCCATCTAGCACCAGTATCTCGCGGGATTGCTCTTTAAGGTTTGGTATAACTAAATAGTAACTTCACATCCGAATGAATTCGAAATGGTTTAGTTCGTGATAAGTATTATTTAAATACAGCTTAATAACACAAATTCCGTCGCTAGGTGGCGTGGACGGTAGCATGCATTTCCACTACCCTCTATGTGCAGGCTCAATCAAACCGAGTCTGCAACATTTTTTGTCACGTTTCATGACCTGTAGACTTTCCTGTTTTTCTTTTTTCATCTCTCGAAAGACAGCTTTTAAACGAAAAGTAGACAAATATGACAACTATTCGAATTTTATTTAATAAACTGTTAAACAATAAAACACACTCTGTTCTAAACGTCGTTAAACATTTACCTAATAACAAATGAACAGTATGGATACAGCATTCATAAGAGCCATTAACATGACAAATATTATAGTAAGATTTATATACTTCACAGGGAATAAC
Organism: Mercenaria mercenaria; assembly: GCF_021730395.1. Taxonomy (NCBI): domain Eukaryota; kingdom Metazoa; phylum Mollusca; class Bivalvia; order Venerida; family Veneridae; genus Mercenaria; species Mercenaria mercenaria. The sequence goes on from NW_026459736.1 coordinate 19,992, forward strand.
TTTCTTAAAAATCTAAGAAATTTATCAACATCCCAAAAGATGAATGTACCGTCACCTTGGAACTGCAGATTTGAGCTTAAATACACTTCATAAATCTAAGAGAAAGTGGATGAGTTCTGCGCGTTTCTATGGTAATACCCAAAGAAAAAAAGTACACATCTTGCTGTAATAGTAGAGCTGAAATCTTCTTTCAAATTGTTATATTAAGAATTCAATGACATCCAAATGATTAAACAGAAATTGTATCAATCTTTTGTCGATGACGTAACTGAACACATCTTGAAATACATTCTTGATACTCCTGTTTGTTGAGTCTGTGTGATGATATTGGTAGATTTCTGAGAATAACTTCTGAGTCTGACACTTTGCATAAAATCAGATTTAATTTGTCTGCCATAGGTTCAAACTTCGCAATGTCGGATGACGAAAATAGATTTAGAACACGCGGTAAGATCATGTGATAATCCTGTGATAATCCTGTTATTGACTGAATGGCGAACAGTACAGACCATGATCAGAATGCACGGATGTGCAGGCTGATCTTGGTCTGCACTGGTCGCAAAGGCAGAATCATTTGCCGCCAGCAAGCTAAGGGTTAAACACTTTTTTTTCTCAATTTTACAACCATGTACGTTCCTGTGTAGTTAGATCTGAAATATCTGTCATACAGCCGTATCAGACACTTGCTAGTTTGTTTTTGCATTGCATTCATACATATACGTCGTACTACGCCACATTCAAAGAACGCTAACTGACATACAGCATGTCCACACTGGAATAGGCTGTCTGTAAATGAATACACGTGCACCCTTACGGAGCACATATATACACTGACGAGATATGAAAACGCAACAAAACATATGCCTGAATATAGTTTTACTACAAAATACATCACCTTGAAATGTTCAACACATACACATCTCGATACTCTATACCCACTGTGTTAATTTACGGTCTGTTGTGATGATTAACTTTGAAAACAATGGGTATAGAGTATCGAGATGTGTATATGTTGAATATTTCAAGGTGGTGCTTTTTGTAGTAAAAATATGTTCAGGCATATGTTTGTTGCGTTTGCATATCTCATCAGTTTACATGAACACAAATGAATGTTTTAAGAAAAGCAAACAAGTAACAATGCGTACAAGTATTTAGATATCATTCTCTCTGATATATATCGTTTTCTTTATATATTCTATTTGTTGGCTTATGACCCAGTCTGTAAAGTATAGATAATTTGTAGTCGTGGCTATTCTCAAACAAATGCTTTCAAAATGAAACGTACTCGTATTCGTAACTTTGTGGTTTCGCAGTATTGATAATTATTGTAAGGGGTAAGTCTGTTCCACCTATATCATTACATTTTACAGACGCTGGTATTGACTTGAATATTTACTTACAGACAATAAGAATTGTAATTTTATATGAATGCAAAACAATATTTCAAATACTGTCTCATTTCACAGCGTGTAAAAAGTAACAATATTTAAATGCAAACTAATCTAATATATATATTATAATTTCATTGGTCAATTTTATTTTCGTTCAGATCCGCCTGACAGACCTAAAATAAAGAAAGATATGGAAAATGTGACAAATGTTATTCAGAAAATACAGAACAATTCTTTGACATTGACATGTGAAAGTAACGGTAATCCTGAACCAGAATACGTGTGGATTAACAAAACAACAGGGCCGATATTGAACATAACCAGTTTTCAAAAACAAAATACTGGCAAATACATTTGCCAGGTAAATAATGCAATGATTGGTTCAGATGGAGAAAAACATTATGGATATAACAGCTCTAGCATAACAGCGCAGCTGCTATGTAAGTTGAACCTTAAATTAATTATGAATAATATTTGTTAAGAAGTAGCTTGTTTAGAGTAAAATTATGTTGATGGAAGAGAATTAACACTAAAATATTTCGTGTTTTAGTTCCACCAACGTTACCATCATTCTTGTACAACGACACCAATACTTCTACATTTATATCTGGTTACACAGTTAGTGTTATAAAAGGGGACCACTTTAAACTATTTTGCCAGTCAACCGGAAGTCCAAGTCCAGCTTATAGATGGGACGACAACACAGTAGGTAATTATTCAGTGGTTGAGGCGAGAGTATCTGTGAACAAAACATACATTGCTACAAATTTAATGAACGAAACAGTAGGAGAAAGTCGTCCTGGAACAGTGTCAGCTGGACTTTTCATAGAAGTCCTTTGTAAGTATATTTCTTTTGAAAATAACGTTTTATATACTAGACAGACAGGATCTTTGTCTTCAGTATTGCCTTACAATTAAAGGTTTATTCTGTCTACGGTTGCCTTCTAGCAATGCTCATTCACTCTCATACACATAATAATGTTATTTTTCAACGATACATGCAAGGTATAAAAAGAAAGTCAGTTGGCTATTGTAATATGTTTTCGTTTAAAGTCGTGCTCAATAACTAAACATCCGTTGGCCAACTCTCTTCAAAAATCATCGGATGACTGTATGTGGTTAGCACATGAATCCTATCTTGAGATTGGAAAACATTTCCGCTTTAAATCTAAAGAGCGTTTGTGATTACTGCTTTCTAACGTCATATTATGATATCAGGTGGTCAACAGGTGACCCCTTGTCTTTTGGGTTTATTAGCTGAATGGTCGAGGTCACAGTGGCTTAGAATCTATCAACGGTTTAAGATTAATATTTGGGCCCAAGGCCGTCTATTTCCTAAGGAACATTTTCTGTGGTGAGGTGATTACCCCTGTTGTTTAAGAACGAGCACCCCAAAGTCATAGTAATCTTGAGATTCAAAACGGTTTTTGATCAGTTACTGGAGAATGCTTAGGCCTATGACCTTCAAACTACGATAATTGCCTGGAGCCAGTAGACCCTGTTGTTTTTGTGGCCATTAGGCCATAGTTCACAGCATACAAACCTATACAGATTCCTTAGACAGGCCTTCATGAGGGGAATATGTGTTTTAAAAATAGCTCCTGTTCAATCATTTTTCATTTCAATAATATGGTTTGTGTAAGCATTTAACGTTCTATTTTAATCATACTGGTTGGGAACTAGTATCCGGACAGGACCAGTTTCCGGACATATGTAATAATCGCTTTATTTGGGTGTTATTCACGCAGTTGTTTCATCTAGATCATTTGGATGTTTGTTCTTCATGTCTACAACAAACCACTGTTTTACAAGGCTGTGTAATGTAAGCTTTTATAATGATACATCACCTGTGTTTAAAACACTGCATTCGGTCTAATCGCTTTATTTGGGTGTTATTCACGCAATTGTTTCATCTAGATCATTTGGATGTTTGTACTTTATGTCTACAACAAACCACTGTTTCACAAGGCTGGGTTATGTAAGCTTTTATAATGATACATCACCTGTGTTTAAAACACTGCATTCGGTCTTGACGGGGCATGAAGATAGCATCGCGCATGCGCAGTAGTTTCAACTTGTCGATGTATCAAGTGGGGAAGAAATAATAAATCTGCATATTGATGTTCTGCTGATAACAAGTTACTTATAATTTCTCGGTAATAGCTACATAAAATGCAGGGCTGTCGATTTTTGCACTAATTTTATTCTATATCCAAGAAATCGTGTTAGACAAAATTTGAGTTTCTGAGAGTTAGCCTCTTTTTGCTGTCGTAGTTGCGTTTGAAAGTCAGGTTATCTTTCATGTGCATTGTTGAAGAGATTAATGATGAAGACATGTGTAAAGATAGTTTAATTACTTATTTCGATATCAAAATAACATCAAACCATCGTCAAAATATTTGTCCGGCTACTGGTTTACCTCATGGGGAAAATAACTTATTTCTGTGACCCCATTTGATATATTTTACGTCACAACGTGATGCTGATTATAAAATTGGATGCAGTAGGAGCTGAAGTTTGTGGGGTATGGGCTTCAATTATGTCAAATTTCTTTTGAAAAAAATAATGGAGCAGAAATATGTAAACTTGTCCGGCCAGTAAATAGAACATTTTCGAGAACGTTGCCTAGAAATTAAGTTCATAAGAAAAGCTGACCTGACAATGTACATTGCCGACGTATTATGTGTTTAAATGAACATGTTATATTCGATATAATAAAACAGGGGAAAAGAAAATAGCTTTGAACTTATCTTAAATGGAAAGGAAATGTTGTTCTTATGTTAATTCCTTCTGCTTGGATTTCTTAAATTATTTCAAGACGTGAAAGCATTTCAAAAATCGGCCTTAAATGAGATAGTCATAATGATTAATATTTCAATATTTGATCAAAACGACGATCATTTTGTTTCCATGGCAACGTTAAACAAAATGGCTGATTTATTAAATTCTTAGATAATTATATGAAAAATGAAACAGTCATTTAACAAGAATTTTGCTTTGTCTAAATTTGCTGATTTTCAAAACTATGTGGTCTTTTTAATTTATTGGCTGTCTTGAATTTAGCTGGATAACACAGTGCTGTCTTTTAGCCAATTAAGCGTCTATACATACGTTTTCCATATAATATAATACATCTTATACAATTTGTTGGGTCTACAATAAGATTCATTCCGTAACTGTTGGGTCTCTACCTACTTATTGGGTCTTTTTTCATTTGTTACTAGCCATTTATTGGGTCTTCAAAAGACAAAAGAAAGACCCAATATATATGTATATATAATATTTCCAAATATTGCCTAAATGTTTAAGGTAGTTCTGCACGTTTGAAAAACCGGAAGTGATGGCGTAACGTTATTTATCCGTGAAACGTAGCATAAAGCCTGGATTCGGCGTACGGAAATGAAAAACCAATTTATTAATTAATTGAAACCTGTGAGTAAATTTATTACAATGGCACTGTTGTTATATTTCTAAAGTCAAAATATGATATTAAAACATGCGGCACGTTAAAAATTCAAAATAATGTGTTAAAATTAGCGTGAAATGTCCGGTTCACTTTAAGCATGGTCAAATATCACAAAAATAAGCACACGGACCTATACATTTTATTTCACCAAATTATAGTCCATATTTGTATTAACAACCGTGGGAAGTTTCATGAAAATCTACATTTTAGAAAAAAAATTATTCGCGAAAATGTTATGAAAGTTATGATTTTGCCATAGACTCCTATTATGAAATATTGCATGAGGTCCAAATTTTTCAAATCAGTCTAGCAAAAAATCAAGCACACGACCCTATCTTTTTTATTTGCTGAATTTTCTAGGTATATTCTGAAGTTTTGAAAAATTAGAGTTTAATCAAATTCTACATTGTAGAAAAAATTTCGATACAAACGTGCAGAACTACCTTAAGTCAAGGATGCGTTTCTTTAAACTGATTTCAAATATAATATAACATTCAACGGTACAAAAACTGACCGAAATAGTAAAAAGTGAACGTGTTTAAGTAAATCATGTTTTAAAATACTAGTATAAGATTTTGTGGAGAAACACTATAAAGAAACCTGCAATATACAGACTGCACTATTCAGTCTCATTTAACGATCGAAGAAGTGATAAGAGCTATATCAGTTTTTACTGATATTTACCTAATGTTAAAAAATATACTTATTTATGGGTGTAGTGGTATTGGAATGGCATATTATATGACTATTCTGCCAATGAAATTACGCGGGACTGCCCTTCTTATACGTTAATTAATTTCAAGTGAGAATAAGACGAAACAAATACAACGAAATAAGCTATTTTAACTCAGATAACTTAATACAGATAGATAGAAATGCAAATCTCAGATTCAAGTCATAGAAAACGCTCTTTACGCAATTCACGAAATTCACGAGTGTTTTCAACCTAACTTACAAAACTGTATTTGTAACTTACGTTACCATGTAACGCATTATGTGAGAAACATATTTGGAATTTGAAAAGTGCGAATACTGCTTTTCATGTTTTTTGTCATAACAAAACGGTTATGCATTTTGTATGTTGCATCAGTTTACACTATAACATGTTATTTCAAAGTAAGCTGCGTGTCTGTATCATACATTGCGAAGATACCAGCAATCATAAGTTTATATACACACATTTCCGTCCGATATGGCTAGAATTAAGCGCAAACGTAATTTAGTGAAACTCCTACTATCAGTGTAAGCGAGAATTAGCGCGCTAGTTTAAGCGGTGATTGATATTATTAACGCCCTTCGAATTTGGAATCCGTACATTTGTGAAGTTTTACGGGAAATAAATGAATCTCTGTACTATGTAGCAATTTCTCTGTACTAAATAAATATTAAAATGAAACAATCCTTTCCTAAAGCAAATACAACATGAATTTACCTTTATGCATTCAATAGAGTGACAAAATGCACATTATTATTTCTTTATAAATGTTCGATTTGAAACTCGTTAATAATATATGAATCATTAAGCAGCACATAGTCCAAGCAGACATTTGAATTAGAGTATTTGTCCTGATTCATCCAGTGTCCTTACGACCAATTTTAAGTCAGTTTAGGGTTTTAACAGTGCGATTCTTCTGTCATCTCTTCAGGATTCCCAATATACCCTAGGCTATTTGTACTACGTACATAGATTATGGAACCAACTGACCTTAAATTTATAGTTTTAATATAGTGAAATGTCTGTTCTAATTAGATGTATTGCTAGATCCGATAAATTGATGAAAATAAAGAAAACAAAAATAAGCGAAATTTCTTGAAACAAATAAAATTCTTTTTTGTCTACAAATTGTCCCAAAACTTTACGTTTTATTCAAAACCCTTTCTTTATATCATTTAGAGTTTACTTTAGTTCATTTATTGACAATTCAAATCTCAGTATTGCATGTACATTCTACGTACAATGAAAAACTTTCAAAGTTCTCGTGCTTGTCAGACTGTTAGATAGTTAAACACTTCTCGTATACTCATAACTAGTGGTTATTCTTGCATCTAGTTTTCTTCTTATCTCAACCAGCTTTGGCATTTGATCTTACAAAAACCCGCTACTCTTACTTAGATTTATACAGAATAATTATATATCAGTAAAACCATATTGTCACGAGTCATAGCTTCTATGTATAGTTTTACTTGTAACAGTAACATGCTCCGTGTCTTAGATCTTTTCCAGAGCGGGAATTTGATACATAACCAACGCGCATGCATCAAAATGTGTTACTATTTAACTTTTCATTGTCTACTATGTAAATAATCGGAGATATGTAATTTACGCTAGATGACATAAATTAACGATGCCTCCCGAGGCAAGTCATCCGTTTGTTTGGGCGGACAGAGACCTATTGCCATGTATATCCTGTTCTTTTAAATCTCTTTGCACCGCCAAATTTGTCCGGCCCTCAAAATGACTTTCAACTCTTACGAGTATAGAAGTATGATTTATCTTACTCTTTATCTACTTAGAATTATTTTGATTTGTTTTTATTCAACAGATGCATTAAAAGTATTATTTTTTTAGCTATAGGTAATATTGTAGTCATATTTTGTATTTTTCTTACACAACATGTGAATTATTCCCTATGCATTGATTGTATTATTTTATCCTTATATTATCATGATTCTTAATTTCATTGTTATATGTTTACGGATAATAAATTAAGAACAGAAAAAAAAATGAGAACAAGGATAAGTGTCTTTCTTTTACACAAGGTTTTAAACAGAACGTTTCATTTACAATGTTGTATTTAGATTAATATAATGTCATTGTAGAGCTTGTAGCCAGTTGAATATCCGTCTTGATCAAATATAAACTCAGTGTATATGAATATAAACTTTTTAAGAAGGACCAAATGTTCATACTTGAGGGTTAAATTCATTCTCCAGTATTAACTATTTTACACAAAATATGACTGACCTTTATAATTATTTGCGCATGAGTTTAAAAATGATATATTTCAATATGTTAACAATCTTTTACAGTAATTTCTGTTCCGATCCTAATTATATCTAGCATGATATTATATACCTTCAAGATCTGAATATTCAAGTCGGTCATATAGATCGTAAAGGGGTACTGCATTATCCAATAGACTCTATCAAACCGTGTTTGGTAGCATTTTGCTTGATTGTATTCCATTCTTTCAAACTATTTTCCTATACATTATATTTGCGTATGGCTTTTACTTGTCAGAAAGATTTACGTTGAAAAGAGATTTTTTTTAAAAATAATTGGTAATCTGTTACAATTCCGGGAAGCTGGAGGAGTGCTCGTAATGTTTGATATCGATATCTATTAATTTGGAAAAACGCAGTGCTTTATTTGAATGCTATATATATTTTCCATGCAAACTTGTTCCAAATTTAATGTTTTATGATTCCAAGGGATCTGATTTACAGATTTCATTAACTGTCACATCAGCAGTCTGTAAGTGCCATGTTGTTTCAGTCGTAACTCTCTCCCCTTACATTACTAGGACTTAGTGCTGTTATACTTTCTTATCCTCCTGGAGTCCACTAAATGTATCTGTATAATAGAATTTCGCTTAAGCAGATGCTAGAGAAAGTGCGGGGTGTTGAACATATTATTACCTATAATGAACAAACTCAGTCAAACTAAGGCTGATATATTGCATGGTTGTGTTGCATAGCTCACAGGATCTTATTTTAGATTTTATTACCAGGGCCACTCTTTTAAATCTTATGCCGAATATTTCATATTTCGAAATTATTCTCCCTTTTTACCAAAAACACGGTTTGAGTATGTACCCAAAACTGCTTAATTTCTATATAATTTAAAAGTTTTAATAACATGTCCTCAAAAGTATGTTATAATAAGACAACAATTTAAGTTGAAAAGAATCGGAGATGGTTTTTAATGACATGAATATATGATTTAAACAACTAACGACACTTACACATGTTCCAGTCCAAAGAAAGATACATTATTATTCTGCAGTACTGTTATGAAAAACATTTATGATTAATCAATAGACATTTTTATTTAAAATATTTGTAGTTAAATATAAAGTCTGGACACTTCGGCTGAATATATAATGACTAATCATTGCATTACCCTAATATGCAGTCATATTACATTTTTGTAAGAGATTTGTGAAATTATTTCTACCTATGCGGCGTATTACTGATTTAAATTAATTACATACGTTTTTGCCATATACTGTTTTATTTCTTATAACAATGTCTGAAATGAAAAAGGAATAAAACAATTGCAGCGCTATCTGTATGTCGGTGTGACGTCACCGTTTGTATGTCTCGTGATTTTTTTATGTTTTATGAGAGGTTCCAGATATCAATTTCCTTAATGATATTTAAAATGACATATTCATAGTAATTATTCTTTTCAGATCCTCCAGATACACCGGGCTTTAAAATAGGCAATATTACCGTAGGAAATGAAATTACAATTATACAGAACAATTCAAAAACGCTTACTTGTATGACTGACAGTAAACCCGAATCATATTACATGTGGGTCGGGAATTCTGTATCAACAGAAACAACACAGACATTGAGTATTACTAGCGATGCTGCAAAATACACTTGCACGGTCAACAATACAATGGTCCGTTCATATGGATTGATGAGAAATGGAACGAATAGTTCAAGCATAAAAGTTCAAACTCTGTGTAAGTAATAACATATTCCACATAATGGGCATTTAAACTCTGAGTCTATAATAAAAACAGCGGCATTATATATTTTTTCAGCATATTTCATGCATTTTATATATCGATTTCTCTTGTAGTTCCTCCAACACTTCCAACTTTCACATACATCGACACCAGCACTAGCGAATCGATATCTGGTCACTCAGTTGATGTCATACAAGGAGATAATTTTACGATATTGTGCCATTCTTCCGGAAACCCAAATCCAGACTACAGGTGGGAAGACGGAACAAGTGGAAATTCTACAGTCATTAATGCCTTACTGTCTGTCAACAAAACATGCACTGTAACGAACACAATGATCGAAACTGTCGGAGAATCTCGTGATGGAAATACATCAGCAGTACTTTCTATATCATTGCATTGTAAGTATATATTTGTCATCAAAAATATTTTTCTGTGTCTTACATAACAAATATTTGCTTCCATGACTTAAACATAGTTCAAACAAAGGGTCAATAGATATTACTAATTAGTTTGTTCCATGATAAATGAGATAATATATGGTTTTAACGAGGTGCAAGCACAAAAAACTACAGTAAGCCAGAATAATTAAATTCTAGACAATTGAACAAATCTAGTGAAGGGAAATATTGAAACAAATAATAATAATTGTTAGTGAACGACACCTTATAGATTGGGCTTAAAGTCAAATAATTAAAAATAAAACTAAGAAACTTAATTTCTGATGTTATTTTATAAACCACTTAAATGTACTAAATGCTAAAATGTAAAATGAAAACATAATTCCAACAGATTTTAGTCTCATCGGGATTTTTGTATAAAATAAAAAAAGACAGAAGTCATCGAATTTTATTGACATTTTGTTTTACCTTGCTTTCTGTTTACATTAAATTTTGCAAGCTGAGAACTAGTGTCACTTAAGCTGCCGAAAGGAATTTAATTTTTGTTTCTTTCGAATCCTTGGTCGTTGACTTTTAATAATTATGATTTATAGCATTATAAATTTTTTAGAATTTGTTGGCCATAAAAAGAGATTGTAAAGAAACATCACGAGATGGACTTGATTTTAAAGGGAGAAAAAAGTGTAGTTCTCAATAATTATCTAGCATTAATGAAACAATAAAATCACCTAAATACATGGGGGTAGACGTATTTTGTCATTTGCTGTTTTAAGGCGAGAAAATTCAAATTTCAAATCGTAACCGTATATGAAAATACGATTTATTTATAAAACTAACACCTTCCAGGTTGTTCATAGTTTTGGAAGAGTACATTTGTACGACGTATTACCGCCCGAGTGTATAAATAGTGTTAAAACACGGTTTTGCTATAAATCATTTCAATTCTCATATGCCTTTAATCTAAAACAGTAGATAAAATATAGTAGCGCTCTTTCTTGGTCGCAACAAAACTTTGACGTCACCGCACGTTAACGTGACGTCATTCTAGCGTAAGTGTGTTTCAACAGAGACAAGCATATTAGAATATTATTTACAAATGACAAAATACGTCCAACCCTCTGAAACAGCTGTTGCAATAAATAAACCTAAATAGACTCTTTCTTAACGAAAGTGGTGTGTAACTGCTCGATGCAATACCAGTGGAAGTATTATGTACTTCACAGAGCGTTATTTTTTGTTGGGTTTAACGCCGCACCGACACAATTATAGGTCATATGGCGACTTTCTAGTTTTGATAGTGGAGGAAGACCCCAGGTGCTCCTCCATACATTATTGTATCACAAGCGGGCACCTTGTTAGTACCACCGTCCTTCCTGTAAGCCATCTGGATGGCTTCCTCACATAAAAAATTCAACGCCCCGATTGAGGCTCGAATCCAGATCGGTGAGGGGCAAGTGACTAGATGTTGTTTTAATGTCTCAACTACGACATCTCTTTTGGTACCGTTAATTATTGGTTTTAAATAGTTTAAATTGTACCACAAGGTTAGCTTTTTACAAAAGCCAATTAACGGTCCGTTTATGATGCTCAACATAACTGAGTGGGAACGATCTGTGAGGGTCCTCCGTGGCCGAGTGGTTAAAGGGGAATAGCACTTTGTATTTTTTTAACAACCCGTGTATGATTTTGATATCATATATAAGTAGAAGTTACACCCGGCATGAATGTGTAACTGTTTTCTTGGTTATAAGTGAAACTTTTTAGCTGTGACGTTGCAAACATTACCAAGCACATCTGTTTTGGCGCTCACGTTAAAAAGCGATAAAAATCGTTTTATTTTCTCTCATTTGATTGTTTTTCAATTTACAGCAATGAAACTAACACCTTTATATGCATCATATAAAGTTCTGTGGTGCCAGACAGAATTTGTCACCTTTATTTTCAAATTGATGGAAAAAATAAAGAAAAACGATATTCTCATTGTTTTTAGTTTTTTTGAGAAACAAAAATGCACACCCGTTTAATGAATAAAGAAAACGGCTCTTTTTTCCAAATTTTATATTTTCAAGATTAACTTATGCTCGATACAATATTAAAAATTAAGTACTTTTACCATCCAGTTTTTTTTAATTAAAAAAATATTAAACATATCCTCAGTAAAAGGTGACGTTTAATTAACGTTGTGTCAAATTATTTATATGGATGAACATGCACAATACGTTTTCAATTATTTAAGTGAAAAATGTCTTGCATATCACAACTGTTGTTTTTAGAATAAATTAGAAATGGATATTGCATAACAACTGTAAAATGAAAAGAACACACACAGTATCTGCATGAACTCGTTTTCATAGCAATTGGGGAAAGTGTGTTATTGCATTTGATTAAATTCGATGCAATATCGTTGCGATCCCATACTGTTACACGTAAGTACAGTAAACTTCTATTTATGCTAAAAAACAATTACTGAAATTTTACAAATAAATTCCATCTTTTCGCTCGCTACACAGATTATCAGATTTATGTTTTACATTTCAAGTACAAGTACATTTCAAGCGTGTACAATTAAATTGTACAAGCTATCGTATTCTATTCTGAATTTCGACAACTCGAGAGTTTAAAGAAATATAAAATTTTTGAACTTTGAACTTGAATGTTGACATATTTTTAATGTATTCTTTATATCGCGACATCTTATCTCGAGCGCATGGCATCCTATCTCGTGCGTTCAACATAACATTTTATCTCTTCCCTTAAATAAAGCACAATCGGGTACATGGGGTCTCCTCCATCATCAAAAGGAAAGTCGCTATATGACCAAAATTGTGTCGGTATGACGTTATTCCCAACATCCGTCTGTTTAACTTTTGTTGTCGCATATTGGAGAAATAATTTATGCTTGCCACAGTGAGATGATTTTTTGTGAGCATAACTTTTGCCTTACGCCCTCAACTAAGTGTGACATTTACGTTACAGATAGAGTTCTATGTTTGCTCGCAAAAAACGATCTCACTGAGTTAAGCACATAAAGTATTTTACAAATATACGGCGAAGTTAAAATCTGGACAAAAATCAGCCGGACGGACAGACGCATGCACGCATGCACGCACACGCGCATGCATATTTCCCTGTATCTATATGACATGAAAAAGTGTGTTATTTAAAAGTTACACATCGTGTCACCGATGTCACCGATTGAAGGATGGTGGGTGGGCGTCAGGAGAGTTGGAGATAGAGTAGTAACACTTCGTTAGGTACTGACAAATATATCATAACTATGTATTACTTTTAATTTAAAATAAAATAAAATGGATGTAGAATAAAAAGGTTATTTTACATTGCACTGTACAAAACGAGATATATTTGGACTCGTACCTAGCTGGGAAAACCATATTGGACTCGCCTAGCGGCTCGTTCAGTATAGTTTTCTCAGCTGGGAACTCGTCCAAATATATCTCTGTATTGTACAGAACAATGTTAAATAACCTAATATTATTCCATTTTTATCTTTTGGGGAGCGGGTTTCATTTATAGAAAAACAATTTAACTGCAGTTTTTTAATGAGCATATGGAAGGCTGGTGCGCGAAGCTAATTCTAAAATGTCGTGCGCTCGAGATAATATGTCTTGCACACGAGATAAGATGTCGTGCGCTAGAGATAAGACGTCTTGTGCACGTGATACGATGTCGTGCGCAAGAAATAAGATGTTGTGCGCTCGAGATAATATGTCGTGCGCACGAGATAAAATGTTGTGTGCACGAGATAAGATGTCGTGCGCACGAAATAAGTTGTTGAACGCTTGAGATAAGATGTCATGTGCACGAGATAAGATGTCGAGCGCACGAAATAAGATGTCGTGCGCACGAAATAAGATGTCGTGACCACGAGATAGTTTAATCTTTAGAAAAATAAATGCATGTTCTAAACATACCACCGTAGAATTAACATGGACTTGAAAAAGCTTGTTGATCACGATTGTACGCCTACGTCTGACAAAATCAAGCACAATCCCTTACTAGCAGAGGTAAACGTACCTGTATAAAATCTAAACCTCTATGTACTAACATCTATCACTGCAAAGTACTATACTATAATTTTAGATGAAAACAAGGTATTGTCAAACACTACAGCCTTTAAGAAAAAAGACATTTACCGCCTGTGGAAAAGTCTTTCTGTAAGACTACCCTTACCTGATATGAATCTGTTATATCACAACTTCGTGTGACCTCAACAATCTTCAGCTATTCAATTTCCTTTTCGTAAAAAAATAAGAAATTGGTATATTTATAAATAACCCTAATTGCCTAAATGACGGCACATTTTTGCCACTTTAAAGAAGATTTGAAAACAGAATTGTTATAAAATTCATTCATGAAATATTTTAATCATAAAACAAATAAGAATTGAGAAAATACAGGAACATTTATACGGCAATATTAAGTGCATACATGTTTTTAAATACATAGAATATTCTTATAAAACCATACCCACGTTGTTTTTAAGCGCGCAACAAAACTTTTTCTACGTCGGTTATCGTACAAAAATCAGTGATTTAAAAGAATACTATAGCTAGATGGTAAACATGGTAAAAAAGTTCTCAATACTTTGAAATAAAATTTTGTCAATGAAATCGAGCCATGTTTTCGTTAATTAAACAAGTGTGCGATTTTTTTCTAAAAAAAAACTATAAAAAAATATGAGAATAACGTTTTTCTTAAGTTTTTTCATAATTTGAAAATAAAAGTGACCAATACCTTTTAGCGTCGTAGACCTTTATATAATACTTATAAAGATGTAAATTTCATTGCTGTGAATTGAAAAACAAACAAATGAGAGAAAACAAACCGATTTTTATCGCTTTTTAACTTGGCACCATAACAGACGTGCACGTAATGTTTGCGACGTCACAGCTAAAATGTTTCACTAGTCTTATAACCAAGAAAACAGTTATGCATTTATGCCGGGGATAATTTCTACTTTAACTTGATATCAAAATCATACGTGGGTTGTTAAAAAATTACAAAGTGCTATTCCCCCTAAAGGGCGCTGACTTCAACCCTGGAAATGATTAATATGTGAATTCTTAAATCGGAAGATCAAATAAGTTGTTTGTATAAAAATGATATGTTTCGTCTTATTCCGCGATTACCAATATGACTGTATTCAGCATAATATCTGAATGCTGTACAAGTATATTTGATTAATACATATCTTCATAGATATATTCTTATTGCATCATTTAATTCATGGAACCGAAACGGCTGATTATCATTCTCCGTTTGACATTAAAACTGAGCTTATTTCTTAAGTAAAATTATAACATATGCAACATTGTGAATGGCAATGTTAATCGAAATTCATAAAATGTCCATATTTTTACAGTAAGGTAATGAAATGAAATATTAACTTTATATATGTTAGCTGTATTTTTAACGATTTTGCATTATTTAAACTGAAATTCTGTTGTAACAGTTATACATTTTCACGCATAATCATTCGTACAACAGCCTTTTTCAAAATGACGTATACGTTAGATAAAACAAGAAAATTCAGTCAATTTATACCCTCCGCCTTGTAAGTTGTTTTGTGAATGATGGGACCATATGTTGAAAGATCCTATTTTCCAGATATACAGAGGTTATGTACATGCAATAGTTTGCTAGTTCTTTTTTTTGACAAAATCAAGGGAAAAGCTCAGCCCTGTTGTGATCTATATTTGTATTAAGTTTCAAGAAGATCCATCAATGGGTAACTTTGTTTTATGGGAAATTGTTAATTTTAAAATGATTAGAGAGCAATAACTCTGCAATTACTGAAGCGATCCTAATGAAAGAAACACACGCACCACTGCCCTATAGTGATTTATATTTATGTTAAATGTAATGAAGATCCATCTATGGGTTACTTTGTTATGTGGGAATTTATGGATTGTAAAAATATTAAAGGGTAATAACTCCGGTAAATGAAATGATCCTAAAAATATGTGCATGTACCTCCGCCCTACTGTCATCTACATATATATATATATATATATATATATATATATATATATATAGATATATATATATATATATATATATATATATATATATATATATATATATATATATATACTGTTTCACTAAGATCCATCAATAGGTGACAAATCTACTGTCAAAAATGCTATCTTTTACCAAACAAAGAGAAAATCCTGCTTTCACTGGGCCATAGTTGATAATACTATATGTGAGCAAAGGTCATGTGCTAATCGTTTAGTGATTCTAATTAAAATACTTGTTAGATTCTAAGCTTTTTCTTTTTTTTTACCAAATCAAGGGGACGGGGCCATTGGAGATAATACAATGTATGAGTATATGTCATGTGTTAATTAATAAATGTTTGGTGATTCTAGCTGAATTACTTTCTAAATTGTAAACATTTTTATTTTTGTACATATCAAGAGTTAAAATACTCTGCTTTCACTGGGTAAAGGGGAATAATACATATATGAACAAAGGTCATGTGCTAATGAATAATTATGTGAGGTAGAGTGATTCTAACTTACAGAGTTTTTAAATTATAAGCATTTTCAATAATGGAAGGTCGGACGGACCCATGGACGGACAAACAGCCGGACGGACAACGCCGAAACAATTAACCTGTGTGTGTAATGTCTTTATTTCAATTAATCAAGTTGATGCGAAAAAGAATAAGTATCCGTTATTTTGTGAAAAACATTTTGCTTTCCGTCGTTTGATATTCATTAACCGGCTTATCAGTTCGGTTACATTTAGATAAACATTTTGGTTCTGTCTCCAAAACCGACCAATGGGTCATCCGTGCCATGACCGGATGTAGTACAAGTAATTGCTATAAATAAGCATTATTTGATAATAAGTAATTAAACACAATTTCTTTCTTGTGTGTAACTGATTTATTTTCTTTATCTATTTGCGTTAGTGAGTTCACATTTTTGATATGTATGCAATGTTTTCTTATACATTTACTATCAAGTTATACAGCAGAATATCATGTTTGTTATCATTTGACCATTTTAAAGTTATCAAAATAATTGTAAAATATTATTGAAATAGCTTAAAAATAACGGAATACACAGAAACCTCATATAAACGACGATGTCTACTTGTAGCAGTGAGCACAATGCCCAGTCCTAGCACTATCCTCTTAATGCTGAGCGTCAAGCAAGGAAGCTACTAGTACCATTTTTTTTACGTTTTTAGTATGACGCGGCCGGGGATCGAACCCACGACCTTCCGCACTCGAAGCGGACGCTCTACCACTAGGCTATCAAGGCGGTTGACTCTGAAGGTAGAAACGATAACAAAAGCCCAGTGGTTTGTAACATTTAACACTTGTATTTTAATAGCTTTATGGATGATATACCACGTCAGATGAATTCGAAAAAAAATAAGATTTTGTTGCACCTAAAGAGGTAACCGCAAAATACGAATAGGTTGGAATGAAAAAAATCTATTAGATATCAGAATATATGCATGCTAATAGCAATGATAGCTGATCCTGTGCAAATTGTTTTTCTCACATGGCTGAATGCACTAAGGTAAAACTGTGACGTGTTTCCTTTACGTGATAATGCTTGCTTACACGTCAAGGATGCGTTTTTTTAAATGGTTCCAGACATAAACGATATAGATTTTAATGAAAATAGTCAAGCAAGAGCAGAGGTATGTAACTCCGGTTTAAAAAAAACTGATTTAACAGAAAAAAGGAAAATAAATATTGTCGGAACAACTTTATACAGATGAGGCACTTACAATTTCATGTTGAAAATCAGGAATTATCACACAAAACTAAAAAATGTTGAACATTTTGATTTATTAATGAAAAATAGTTTTTGATAATCATATTTGAGCGCAATGTCCGACTACTCAAATTACGTCGGGTTTTATCGATAATACGTTACCTGTTTTTAAACAGAAAAATAGATGTAACTGTGGAATAAACTCTTATCTCACAGAAGTCAATACAGACATAATTGTCATTCAGATGTAATTTTAAAATGTCTTTTATAAATTTTGACAAATCTGATGAGAATTTTGAGGCTCTTTGAAATAATGTGTTTTTAGCTCACCTGAGGTGAGCTTTTGTGCCCGCTAATGTCCGTCGTGCATCGTGCGTTGTGTGTCAACAGTTTCTAAAAAATCTTCTTCTTCAAAACCATTGGGCAGATTTCAACCAAACTTAACAGGATTGATCATTTCGTGCCTGACCGAAAGGAAAATCTTCTTGTCCAAAACCACAGGCCCTAGGGCTTTGATATTGGGTATGTAGCATGATCTAGTTGGCCTCTACCACGGTTGTTCAAATTATTCCCCAAGGATCAAATATGGCCCCGCACTGGGGGTCACATGGTCTACATAGACTTTTATAGGGAAAACTTTGAATAATTTTATGTCCAAAACCACAGGTCCTAGGGCTTTTATACTTTGTATGTAACATCACCTAGTGGTCTTCTACAAAGATTGTTCAAATTATCCCCCTAGGGTCAATATGGCCCCACCCTGGGGGTCACATGGTTTACATTGACTTATATAGGGACAATTTTAAGTTAAAGTTTATGTTACATAAACATCTTTTGTTATCATATCAAAATTGAAAGGCAAATTTTGTACTTTAAAAACTCAAATTTAGCCTCAAACAAGAACAAATGAATGATTAACGAGAAAAAATGTGAAACACTTCAGTTTCGACCAGTTCATTTAGGACGCGTAAAGGACTTGAATCCGAAATTTTCATTGCTGTGTTATCTTTCTCCGGCTATTGAAAAACATGCGTTTCGCTGTAATCGTTTGAATTATTTCAGATTATTTCATGTATTTAGAAAAAAAAATTACAATGGGCACAGTATTATACACGAACACAACCTGAACGCCAATAACTAGTCATAATTGTGAGAATTGACAATGCTTAGCTATTGTGGCCAGTTACCACAATTACTGTACTTATGTCATTACGCAATTACACAAAGTTTACCTTTTTCATTTTATTTCGTCTAGAATCTGTACATAAACTGTTTCTTAGGATTAATCTTTATGCCGTAACATTTGTGTCGGTGGAGGCATATATAACATTGCGTTGCAGCTGTCCATACGTCCGTACGTTCGTCCGAAATTTTGTGTGTCCAACTCCTCAACCATTTTTACTTCAAACTTTCACAAATGACAAGCTTGATGTACAGGTGACTATGAAGGAAGTAACGTTTGCTCTGACTATTTGTACTGCAGTTTTGGCCCTTTTGATAGTTTTGCCTTATGGAATATTGAGAAAAAAATCGTGTGTGTCCAACTCCTTGTACATTATTGAAAGGATATGCTTGAACGTTTCACAGATGAAGGACCTTGATGTGAAGATGACCATAAAAATTGACATTTTCTTTGGCTGTATTTTCCAGGATTATGACCCTTTCTTAATTTCATAAAATAAGCCATATTGAAGAAATTTGGTGTGTTCAACTCAAACATTGTTTCAAGGAATGGACAATCTTATCTGAATACAATTTGCTTCAAAGTTTTAGTCGAACACATTTCATATGAAGATGGTCTGTACTAAAAGCTTTGCTTGTGGGCACAATTCTAGTTTGTACTAATTTATGGACAGGTAAAATTAAGCCGATTTTAAAAACTAATCTAATAGGTATTGGTTACATCTAATACGCAGTAAAGGTTATTACTAAGCGGCTTTTGCATTCATCTGTTTATGTATTTGTGCTTACAGTCTTGTCTCTAACGAAATACGTAACGGGGACAATATACAATTCGGAAGTAGAAACTGATAACTTTCAACTTCATGAAGTTTTATCAAAAATACAATGTACTCTTATGTCGACATGTGCGTAAGATATATATATTTTATAATTCACTAAACTGCTTCAAGCTAAAGATAGGACTAATGTAATAGCTGATTTGATAGTTTTAGACACTATGTTAGATATCAAAGTAACTACAACGGATGTGGTCAAGCGTGAGTACAATAAGTCCCACTGATACTAAATATTATAAATTTCTGGTATATCCACTGACGAACAGCAAGTGCAAGCAATGGCAATGAATACAAGACAAAGATTGTAACACAGAATACATTTTTGTAAAGTAAACCAGACATACGGTGTCATTTCTGAGGTTTGTTATTACTATACTCATCAGACAAAGGAAGCACTTATAATTTGATTCACAAATGTATTTAACACGAACGATGTTTTGTTGGTCCATATATTCAAATCATACCGATTATGTTGTCAAAGCAAGCAACTAACTCCTTAACGAGTATGGGGTGCCTTGCTTGAACCTGGTTTCAATCCACATTTCCGAAGAAAACGCATGTCATGTAACTTAAAAAAATAAAGGGAATGAGGTATACTCTGGTACTATTTTAATACGATTTCATGCATCAAAATTCTGTTAAGGTATCAGAACATGTAAAACTCTAGTATTATCATCAAAATTATTCAACTCTCTCATCAGTATTTCAAATGATCCAAATTTTTGTGTGCTATGTAGGAGTTCCAAAAACTGCAAATGTGTGTCACAAATAATTTTCTCTAAATTGTCAGAAAAAAGTGTTACACAGAAATCAATTATTTTTGGGTTTCCGGTTCCTTTCACACTGAATGAAAAAATATATATATTTCAAGAATGAGTTAATTTATTACAAAACTGACACACTTTTATCGACCACACTTTAAAGAAACAGTCATTCCTTCATAAATAAAAATATAGGAATTGAATCAACAACTTGTGAATTTCTGTTCTGAGAAAATAATAGAATGTATTGTATGAAATTTATCTTCAGGCACATTCTTCACCAAAGGTTGAAATTCCTTTATTTTTCTGCCAACGGATGATATTACTCCATTCTTTAATTCCATATATAAATAGGTCGACAGCTTGAACATTATTAATACTTATTTATACATATTAAGGAGGCCTCTAAAATCCGTTAAAATTACCTGGTAAAAATAACCCATTTAATTTTGGTTACACAGAAGCAATATAAGTGCCATTTAAGCTCCCTCTAGAACTGAGCTTTGGATGCCCATATTATTATTACCAAGATTCAGGAAATCGAATGATAAGCTGATGGACTAAATTTATAGCCTGGCTGCTCTTTTCAGAAATGTGTTATTGTAAACACATGTAAAATGTCTACTGTTTATCTTGCAAATTCATCAAATAAAGGCTTTATATTTGAACTTTTAATTTTTTTTGCATCCGATAGAGGAAATTATGATTATTTTGTATAAAATGGAAACAAAAAGTGTCCAAAAATGCGAATTTGCTCCTGAGTGTATCCTTAACTAAGCGTCTTTTTGATTTCATTTTATGGGGTAATAGCAGATCAAAAAGGCTTTTCATTGAAATGCATAATAATATGTTTTATTGTATAACCAAACTTTCGGGAAAATATCATTTATATGAATAGATTGATGTTGATTTTTGCTACAGATAATTTATGTGGTAAGAATTATAAAATATATACTGCCGCATCAATTCATAAATTCATCAATAATTTTGAGCGAATAAAAGCGCTTAGTTCATTTTTCGATTTACCTAAGTGTAAAATTTAAATGCCATTACAAAAACAAATGGTTTCCTGCTCCGATTAACGGGAAATGTCCTCAGAATTACTTGAAAACCTAATAGGCAGTTATATATTCATTTCGGAGACACTCGAAGAAAGTCCGTCAAGTGCCAATCAACGGGAGTGGGATAGCAAAATTCCTTGACGGAAAATGGCTGAATTGAAAAAACATCCGAGTCGGAGTCTTGCTTCACGTTTTGGTGAATCTGCAAGGATCAAGTAGAATAGTTTATCTTTAATGTTGAATATTACAGTAAACACAGAGCTTATTATCCTGAATCTTAAATCAGATAAGCTGCAAATGATAATCTGATTGTTTATCGTTTCATGAATTAAGTGAGGCTATCAGTATATACAAAAATTATAGTATAAACTAAACTATATACGGTGGGCATATTGCCTGACTGTGAACACTAACTGGCCTTACACATTCGGCTTTTCTGGATGATGTATATTATGTTTTGATAATGTTTAGTAGTCAATGAATGGATCGCGACTATTTCTAAGTGTCCAAATTTTTACATTTAACACTACCAGCCAAATGCTTGTTTTGGCGAGTATTGAAAAAACTTTATTCACACCGCTTCGTCTCTTGTAGATAGGTCAGATATAACAATAATTTTTCAGAAACTGATAGATATAAAACCACTTCAATTTACAAATTTACGGACGTTCGCCTTTTACATGTAGTTCCTAATGTGAGCTACACTATACCATTGCGCGACGGCCAATAAAATCGATTGCTAAAGGAGAAAATTCGTTACGGGATACCCTGCATGTAAACAACTGAAAATTCAAATAAAATATTTGCAGTAATATGGTTCCTTTACTTTATGTAACATGTACAGGGCCGGTCTATATTCAACGCTTCTAAGTAAAACAAGAAGGTAATGATGACCCTATATCGCTCACCTGTTAAACTTGGCCTTTGAATCATCAAGATAAACAGTCGGACCAAGATTCATGAAGATAGGTCATAAATGTGGCTTCTACAGTGTTAACAAGCTTTTCCTTTGATTTGAGTGGTGACCTAGTTTTTGACCCCACATGACTCAGTTTCCAACTTGGCCTAGAAATTATCAAGATAAACATTCTGACCAAGTTACATGAAGATAGAATTATAAATGTGGCCTCAAGAATGTTAACAAGCTTTTCCTTTAATTTGATCGAGTTACCTAGTTTTTTTACCACATATGACCCAGTTTTGGTCTTTGCATAGGACTCGTCAAGAAAAACATTCTGACCAAGTTTTAGAAGATAAGGTCATTAATGTGGCCTCCTGATTGACCTGGTGACCTAGTTCTTTACCCCACCTAACCCAGTTTCAAACTTGCCCTAGAGATCGTTAAGATAAACATTCTTTGCAAGTTTTATCAAATCAAAGCATAAATGAAACCTCTCTATGAATGATAGCGTCAAATATTTTGCCCATTTCAGGGGCAGTATTTCAAGACTCCATGATGGAATCTAGCCGATTTTCGAAAGGAACCGAGATCTTATTGTGACTTAGTTGTGTGTAAGTGTGGTTAAGATCAAATGTAAAATGTCACTTCTATTGTGTTCACAAGGTATAATTAAATTTTTTTGGCTCTTTCAGGGGTCACTCAGGGGCCGTAACTCCGAAACCTATGACTGGATCTGACGGATTCATCATAGAATCCAAGATCTAATGTTTTTAAAGATATTTTGCAAGTTCGTATCAAATCAAATTATAAAAGAAGTCTCTATATGGCTACAAGAGTCAAAATAGCAAATTTTGGCCCTTTAAAGAGAATTCCTATAGTTTTTTCCTTTCATAGAATTTTTTTTAATTCACATATATGATAGGAAAATTTGTGCTGAAAACAATGAACAAATATAAACAATAGGTCACCAGGCTTGTTTTTGTGAAAAATTGTTTTGAACACACCCACTGTTGCTGAAACTGCCAGCGATTTTTCAACATTTTCATAATTTTCTGCTTTTGTATAAATACCAACCAAAATATACATCCAGGCAGCACAATACGGTTTTTTCTTTTTACAGATTTTATTAATACTTATTTGATATCATAGTCATATTTGTAATACTCTATCCTTATAATAATGGGTACAAATGAAAAAAAAAATTGTTTCATATTTACTTTTGTGAACTTTTTTCAATGAAAAATACCCATAGTGAAGAATATTTTTTTTTTAATTTTGAAAAAACTCTTTCATAGAATTTTTTCTTTTTCTTCTTGTGTATAGATAATTGTATTGTGAGCATAAAAATGGCTAAAAATGTATGGGTCACCAGGCTAAATTTTATGTTAAGACCGCTAGAATACAACACCTGTTCGGACGGAAATGGCGCGAACCTGGCCAAATTGATTACATTTATGTCTGCTAAAAGTTAAAAAAAAGTTAAAAAAATTCTTAATTCTTTCTATAATTGAATACTAAATAATCTGAAAGGTGATATTGTCTTATCAGTACTAAGTCAATTATCTTACATTATATGAACAACACTGTCTTTGCACTAAAATGCGATGTGAAAACACAACCACAAAAATAGCAAGATACCTGTCAGGCATGATACTTGTCAATACAACATAAACCAGTATCAACATTTGATTACTGATATAACTTATCAAAAATGTTTTTTCATTCAAAATTCCTCATATTTAAGATTGTCTGTAACATGTTTCAACAAATGTTGACTTCAGTTCAGTTTTCCATAGAAAGTGTCGGCTGCGCAGAAAGATATAAACTATAGGAATTCCCTTTAAGGGGCCAAAACTCTGGAAACAATGACGGGAACTGGCAAGTTTTCGAAAAGAACCGAGATACTATGGCAGTACAAGTTGTATGCAAGTGTGATTAAAATAGAATGCAGAATGAGGTCTCTATCGTGTCCACAAGCCAAGATAGCAAATTTTGCCCCTTTAAGGGGCCATAACTCTAGAACCCACGATGGAATCTGGCCAGTTTTCGGAAGGAACCGAGATATTATGCCAATACGAATTGTGTGTAAGTTTGAGTAAATTCGATTGCAAAATGTGTTCTCTATCTTGTTCACAAGAAATTGTGAACGGACGCACGACGGACGGATGACGGACGGACGAATGGCGATCACAAAAGCTCACCTTGTTACTACGTGACAGGTGAGCTAGAAATAAATCATAACATGTAATAAACACGTCATTTCTTTAGGATCTCTGACAGTAGGTTTGATAATTGAGCGGCAAGCAAATCAATAAGTATATAATATATAACATTTCCATAAGTGCGTATCTTCCTGTCTAGAATGGCTCCCTGGCTGCATGGTTATCTTTTATATTAATACTGGAAACATTTTATAAG
The DNA here is from genome assembly GCF_021730395.1 of Mercenaria mercenaria. Taxonomy (NCBI): domain Eukaryota; kingdom Metazoa; phylum Mollusca; class Bivalvia; order Venerida; family Veneridae; genus Mercenaria; species Mercenaria mercenaria. The sequence goes on from NW_026459736.1 coordinate 44,872, forward strand.
AAATGGATTATTACTCTAAAATTTTGTAAGAAACTTTTAAACCTCTAAAATAGCACAGTTTTATCTGATGGCTGAACCATACAGCCTGGTGAAAGTTGGCCAGTGTAACCCTAGATTGCCCCTGTAAATAATTAACTACTGAGAACCCTATCAATTGTAAGGCAATTAACAATCCTATGTAATGACAAGTTCTCCTTACCAATTTGATAGGGGTCATTTGAGAAAACATCAGATGTTGATATTTTCTAGAAGAGTTCATGATTCAACAGTTTACTAGTAAATGTAAAAGTGAAATATTGTATGTGGATAATCATTTGAAAGTAACATAAACTCAGGATCTTTTTTTATGAATTTTTAGGTTTTATTAAATGTTAAATATGGAAACTCCAACTACAGAAAGTGTTTACTGTTATGGTAAAATTAACCCTTACATCAAAAAAGTTCAAATGTATTTTATGTGGAGAAATGAAAGAAAACAGAAAAGAAAGACGCTTGTGTTTCATGGTCAATAAAAACTGACTTGTACTGGTACATTTGGGTACAGTGCAACCTCTGTAGAGCAACACCCTTTGGGAGATAAAAATATTGACTGTTATGTAGAGGTTGTGGTTTAGAAGAGGTAAATTTGATGGTATATTTCAGCTTAGGGAAATTTTGATGATGTTTTTATAGAAAGGCTGGTGCTTAAGAGAGGGCTACTCTGGAGTGGTTGTACTGTATTAATATTGTTTCTGAATCACTGGAGAAAAGTTTGTATTTTAAATGATTTTTTATTTTTGTTATTAAACAAAGAAAAAATAATAATGAAGGGTGCTGGTGATGTTAAAAGTACGTAGGGCCCTGAATTCTGTTTTGGTCGTCAGTGAGATGTCTTTAGCTACGGCCAGTTCTTGATGACACCAAGTCAGTAGATTATTTGCAATTTTATTTCCAATGACATCATGACAGATGCTGAACATCATAGTTTAAAGTTCTAAAGTTAATGAAATTTTACACAAAGTTTTAAACCAGTGATGAACTGTGTGTATTATAAAGCGTTTAAATTATAAATTACTGTTATTCATATTTTTGGTCTATGTGTTTTGGAGTGTTATTCTTAACAAGAGCAGTCCGTAAGACAGCCAATGCTCGACTATTCAAATTGTTTTCCCAGAAACAGGAATATTACCCTATCTTAAAATGTTAAAATATCTGTAAAGTTTCAATCCAGTATCTGCATTCGTTTTTGGAGATGGAAACTTGGATGCAAAATTTACTTTAACCAGGATTAGTCTAAAAGGGGGCATAATTTGGACAATGCATGTCAGAGCTATGGGACGTCACTTAAGGTACAATAGGTGACTCAACAATAATGGTACATTGTGTGCTGTCATAATAAAAAAAGCAAATGCAATTGGGGCAATTTCTAAAGTTAAGCTTTTGCCACTGCCAGTTGGTCAACAGAATGAAACATAATTTCCTTTTAAATATACTTTTACAACATGCTCTTGGTTTGGTCTTATTTGTTCATATTTTAAAACTTTTAAATATAGCTTCATCCATTTCATCATTAAAAGTGAAGTTGAAAATGATTTAATTCTTGATCATAAGATCACAAATCCTCTGATAAATATGTAAAAGCACATTCCTGTTGTCTGATAAGCCATATGAATACAACCTGATGGCAGGCCATAAATCGGTAAATTAGCTACGGCTCATTAAATGATGAAACCCTTAGGTAACAAGTCACAGTAATAGCAGCAGATTGTCACTAAAAGAAACTAATTGGAATTTGTCTCACAAATTTGTGAGACACTGGTAGCCAACTTTCACCAGTCCCTATGTTTGGAGCCAGGGGCAATAAAAAAGTCAATGTAGAAACAATCTTCTGGAGTTACTTCCCTCTTAATGAAGAAAACTGATATATGTAAATAAGAACAAACATAGGGACGGGAGCCAGTCTACTTCCTGTGTTAAACTTGGTTTTATATGTGGTATTTTTAACGCATCTTTAAAAATCTATGGCCCTATCTACGACCTAGATGCTAGCAATAAATCCTTAATGAGTAATATTTCGACATTTCAGCGCAAAATGAGGAGCCCCCTATTCCATTTTTCGCAGTGTAACACAGAAAGAAAGAATTTTGTTTATTATTAAGATATACATGCTACTACAGAATTGACATTTTGATAAAATACGCCTTAGTACAGCAAAGGAAAATGTCTCACTTCGGGATTGTCCAAATTTGTTAAATATGATACAAATGTCTTAGAACTGTAAAACGTGTACATTTTGATATATTTGCTGTAATGTCCTATACTTGAAAAAAGTAATTGTTTCGTTGATTTTATCTTTTTTCTTTGCTCGCCATATGCAGTTTTTCACAGATTACCATTTACAATTTGTCTAAAGGAAACATCTACAATTGTTAACTAATGAAAAGAAAGACTTTCATGAAACAGCCATGATTCATCCTGTCAAAAGAGATTATGAATCGCGAAATGAAATTCTCCAAAAAAAAGTAAAATATCTTAACCATCAGCCTACTTGTCCCGTACTATTCCATACATAAAATATTTTCAAATAATTGTCCTGCTTTATAAAAGAATGCCATTTCTATTTGTTTTCAAAATTGCTTAAACGATGTAAAACCTAGTTATAATAAATGTCAGCAATGAGACAGTATTGCAAATGAATCAAAATGAAGATATATTACAAGAATTATGAAAATGTTGAGAGTTTAATTTCGCTGAACTGTCAAGAAATGTGGCCCCTCCATGCAGTATTTTAGTCCGGAATTAAATTAAAATCTATCAAAATTTAATAAAAAATAAAATTCAGTTGTTTTTGCTTTCAGGACTAAGGTCCGTACTTTAAGAAAAGTTCGAACATTAATTATCAGTGTCACATTTTGACTAACATAATAATTGTTGTATTTAAATATATCTATTTAACAGTTCTGATAATATATACACGACTTCCAGCGACATTATGAATTTTTGGCCTTTGACATTTCGATCTTACATGCCCATCTTCTGATCTTACACGTTCATATTATGCTGTGAAAAGTTTAAAATCGGGATCATTTTCTCATTACATTTACAGAAACGTCACCAAAAATTATTTGAAAAACTGAATATGGAATAACCAGCCTTGTAGTCATCTACATGTAACGTTTGTGGCCGTCACTGAGTATTCTCTCACGGGTTTTCTATTATTTTCAGATTTTCCAGTCTACAGGTGACCAGAACTTGACCATTAAGATCATTTACAATGTATCTAGAAAATCAAAGAAGAATAAGTACTAAGTGATAACACATTCTCAGATCAAAATGTACACTTATTTTGTAAAATGTATTGTTTAATTCAGATCCACCAATTAAGCTTGAAATCTACATGCATCACAGTTCAGGCCGTAAGATGACTGTAGAACAAACTTTTAAAGTTTTAGAAGGAGATTCATTCATTTTATCCTGTGGATCTGATGGCAGGCCGACCCCTAAGTACACATGGTACCTGAACGGTTCCAGGAGCTCTGAAAAGCGCACAATTGAAAAGGTGAATATCAGCAGACATGAAAGTGGCACATACGTGTCATGCATTTAACACAATGATAAGGACGTTTGGAAAAATCGAAAACGGATCAAGGAACATCAGCAAAGATATTGATGTACTATGTAAGTAGAATTCTAATGATTTACAAAGTCATGTATGTACCTTGTTGGTTTTTTGTAGATAGTGAAAGTTAACAAGAAATATCTTTAAAAAAGATGGTCTGCGAATTGTAATATTGAAAGAAGTTTATAAAATTTTCTTCTAACATTCATCTTTCGAATTGCAAAACTAAACACCGCACTTTAACAATTTAAATGGTTCTCTTTTAATTTTTCACAAAGGTTTCGTAGGGTGCAATTTTGTTTCGTTTATCATTAGACGAATAATTACAGCAGTAGTTTGATGAAAGATTCATCAAGCGGTTCATGAGAAGACGTCATTAAAAGTGTTTATATTTTTAGATAAATTGGTCCCTATCCCAATTTGTAACAAAATAGCAGGTTTCTGTATAAATAAATTTGGAAGAGGACCTTGTAATGATGCTCCAGACCAAGTATGACAAAGATACATCAAGCTGTTCATAAGACGGTGTCTAAAGGTATTTCTAATTTTAGCTCTAGGAGCCCCTAAAAGGGGTCAAATGTCCCAACTGAACAAAGTTGTATGCGGGCCTAATAAAGATGCTACAAATCAAGTTTGGTGAGAAACCATGAGAAATCAAAGCACTGAAAGTACTGATGTGGCGATTGTATTTTGAAGTTGACAGAGACAGTACAGGCTCCAGAAAAAAAACATACACTCAATGGCAAATGTATAGTAGTAAGGAAAATAGAATGTGCATTTATTGTAATAATATTGGTATTAATGTCATAGAAGATGAGACTCATGTTTTACTCCAGTGCCCTATATATATTGATATAAGACTATACATGATGTTAAAAGCTAGTCAGCAGTTCTCTGGATTTGAGGTTTTAAATGATGAAGAGCAGATAAAAGTACTTTTAACAGAGGAGTCCATTGTTTATTTCTGTTCCAAAACCTGCTATCAAATGCTGAAATGGCGGTGTGATTCACTTTATGAATCACATGTGTAAATGTATATGTGTTTGAAGCATTTTTAGAGTAGAACATTATGCTTGTTTTTGTGTGCCATTTGATCTGTCATATGGATGTTATTATTGTTTTATTGGTTCAGTCAGCCAAAATCGTTTTCTTCCTCTATTGGTGATGTCAGTTTATCCAACTGTTAAAATAATTATTTGATCCGTTTGAACTCTTAAGAAACACACACACCCAGATCACTGTCAGGAATCGACAAATGTTAAAGTATTATTTGACAGTTCAGACTACCCACACAAATCATGCATATTATATATAAGTGAACATGTTTAAGTAATCTTTTAACTGGATTGATAAAAATATGATACACTTGATCTTAGTAAGAAAGTTTGCCTAAAGTCTGTTGAAATTAAACCTATAAAATAGTTATTGGTAATCTAATGTCAAAGTAATGAATACTTTTGAAATCTGTCGAACTATATAATATTTAGCTGTACGTGTACGGGTTCGCAACGAATAGTTATCATGCGATGTTTTTGTTGGAATAATTAAGTAAAATCAAATTGATATTATATTTGATTAAAATAAAGGTAGCGTTTTGGCAAATATTCTTGGTCATGCTTGATAGAATTAAAATTTTAAGTATTTTAAATGCTGTGATTATTATCGTATATGTGTATATGTAAAATAATTTTATAACTCGATATTGAGTGGCAGCACTGATTGTGTTTTATACATAATATATTATGCTGATGAGACTACAATAAACAAATGAATATATAAAGTATGAACACAATATCGAATAATATTCTTTGTCAATTTGGAGGAATCATTACTCTATGACATAAATTTACAAATATATTCTCGTTGAAAATTCAATATACATGTGTTTGTAATTATGTTTGAAAATGAGGAACAAAAACTCATACAAATGCTAAATACATTTCACATCAAGTCAGTGCAGACCTTTAAGTAGAAGTGCTGCATATCTGTCTTTCGAAATATCTATCCTGCCTATGGTTGATCAGATTAAACACAATGGGGTTAAAAGTGTGAAAAGAATGTTTTTGGGATTATTAAGTCCATTAAATGTTATATTGTGTAAGTTCTAATTAGTCCATTTCAGTCTTCAGATACTTATTTCAGATGATGTGACCGACCCATGCCGTGTGACTTACGTTTGCAAATCAAACTACTTGATAGCGCATTATGGATAATTTATAAAAATGAAAGATTTATGCAACAGCCTTATTTGAATAGTGTCTGGGTTTTTTTCCACTCTGCTGATTGTGCAACGCTGCGCTGATTGTAATGCCAGACAAAGCGCTTACATTTTTAAAGCTACGTCTCACTCAGTATATTTAGCATAAATATTGATATATCTAAAACATGATAAGTTTAATACATATAATAAAAACCTGTTCAAATACCAACATACGAGTATATCAGTTTAAAGAAAGAGCGGAATACGGTATCACAAGAATAAGGGTGTGATTAGCCGATCGATTAAAGTCTTCTTGGTAGAGAAGTGCCTTCCAGACCACTGTCGTAATTATTCGTCGTAGAATAAAAGAAACAAAATTGCACATCTACGAAACCTTTGTGAAAAATAAAAAGATAACCATTAAATTGTTAAAGTGCGGCGTTTAGTTTTGCTGTTTGAAAGGTGTTAGATAGACGATAAAATAACACAAGTGATACGAAAACCTCATAAACATCTTGTCTTACTATGCAACTTACCATCTTTGAAAAAAATATTTCTTTTTCATATCAGACTCGTTTTCTCTTTAGACTTGTAGAAGCATCGCATAAATATGAACACGTCAATTTCAGAGTATAGTATTTATTTTACCATTTAAATAAATCAGGAAAATGCAAAACAAGTTATCATGCTATGGTGCTATTATACGGAAACAGGGCCTTTAAAGTGACATGCGCATCTTGCTGCACATAGTGTGTTTTGATGAATGTTTTATTAAAGCAATTTTCGGTTGCTGTGTATTTAAATGGGTTAAAAATAACGGCAATGCCTCATAAGTTCTTTCGTAATAAAGAAATCGAACTAATAAATGAATAGTTTTTTCTTCAATCTTCTACGCAATTATCTCCCTTACCTATAGGTAGAGATTTCTGAAGTTGAAATGAAGCAACTCCTGTGTGCAGTTTGACTTTTCTTAAAAAGACTGCCCCAATCAAAATAAGAAAAGCCCTATTTGGAGAGTTATTATTTCGTACTGGTAACAGGAAGAGTTTGGTATATTTGGTTAAAAGCTATAATTTCCATTACCCTTTTTTACACAGAAATCTATTTCAGCTGGATTTTTACTCGAAAGAATGCGTATAATTCCACTTTATGAGTTTCTCCCTTTATTATCAACATTGTAATTACTTGAATTTGCACTGCCCTTGAAATAAAGCGCAATATCGAGGTCAATAATAAATTTTGTTGGACTTCTTTCTTGACAAAATTTACAGTAACCTCCGATTATAGCAAACTCACGGGGACCAGTAGAATATGTTAGCTATCCGGACGTATAGCGAAAAAATTCCTTATAATCAGTATTTGTAGAACGCACAGTTTCATATATCAAAACTTTGAATTTCGTTTCGTTGTTTAAAGTGTACCAACAGAATGTAGTTTACATGGTTGACCTACGATTTGATTATAGTTAACAGTAAATCACTTAATCTGCAGTTTGATCAAAACCGCTTTTCCCCCGTTAGAAGGTTAGACAATTAAAATGATTCACGGCAGGAAATGCAAGCAATTATTCCATAACATGTCGTGCAAGTAATGGGTTTTAAAAATTCTAACTTCTGATAAACTTAGCTTTTGAAACTAGATGACTAGCTGAGATGTATTACACGGAAAGCGTGATTTATCTCACATAATTGTGCTATTTTCACATGGTATTGTTAATTGTTTGTTGCCATACGGTGTTTGCTGCAGATAGTATCGAACTTTAATAAGCATATATAAGAAACACAACAGTTATGAAAATTTATATATATATTTATTTCATTTCAGTCTCATCCATTTACATATAGTAAAACATAAAAACAGTAAAAATCACACAATGTAAATGGCCACTCTCTAAGAGTTACAGGAGACTATAGATAATTACTTATATGAGATTAATACATATATATTACACAAATACAACAATATGTATGTTTTATAAGGTCATAAGAGCTTCCTGTCAACTGACTGAGACTAAGTACGGATGAGTGGACAAATGAGAGGGTGGACAGGAATGAGTGAGTGTGAGTGAGTGTGTGTGGGTGGGTGAGTGAGTGAGTGAGTGAGTCAGTGAGTGAAACAGCAGATTGGTGGGTGCATGAGTGGATGAATGAATGCCTGCATGTGTGTCTAAGTGTGTGAGCGGATGAATGAACAAGACTTGTCCGTAAGACAGCGCGCTCGACATTTCTCAGTGCGTGACTCTGAATAAGAGCTTTGCCAGTAAAAAAAAATAAAAAATAAATAAATAAATAAAAAAGGACATAACTCTGTCAAAATTCAAATCAGAGTTATGGGAATTGTGTCTCCTGGTGTAGACTTTGATAGTAAATAACTATTTTGAGTTTCAAGTCAAAAGCTTTAATAGTAACAGAGATATTTGACTTTATCAAGAAAAAATTAACAAAAAAATCTAAGGTAAAAAGGGACATAATTCTGTCAAAATTCAAATCAGAGTTATAGGGATTGTTTCTCCTGGTGAAGACTTTGATGGTAAACAAGTATTTTAAGCTTCATTCAAAAGCTTTGATAGTAACAGAGATATTTGACCATTAAAAACTTTAACGAAAAATTCTAAGTTTAAAAGGGGCATAATTCTGTCAAAATTCAAACCAGAGTTACGTGAATTGTGTCTCCTGGTGTAGATTTTGATAGTAAAAAACTATTTTGAGTTTCAAGTCAAAAGCTTTAATAGTAACAGAGATATTTGACTTTATCAAAAAAAAAAAAAAAAAAAAAAAAAAAATCTAAGTTAAAAAGGGGCATAATTCTGTCAAAATTCAAATCAGAGTTATGGGGATTGTTTCTCCTGGTGTAGACTTTGATGGTAAACAAGTATTTTAAGTTTCAAGTCAATAGCTTTGATAGTAACAGAGATATTTGACTTTATCAAAAATTTTAACCAAACATTCTAAGTTAAAAAGGGGCATAATTCTGTCAAAATTCAATCAAAGATAAGGGGATTGTTTCCCCTGGTGTAGACTTTGATAGTAGATGACTATTTTAAGTTTCTAGACAATAGCTTTGATAGTAACAGAGATATTTGACTTTATCAAAAACTTTAACCAACGGCGACTGCGACGCCGACGCCGGGGCGAGTACAATAGCTCTACTTTTTCTTCGAAAAGTCGAGCTAACAAGTTAGCAGAGTTACTTTAATAGAAATGCCTCTTATGACTCTAATACCTATATTTACATTTATACAGGTAAAAAGTAAAATGTATTTGCTAATCCGTATACTAATAACTGCCATAAGAAAATGAAAATAAGACACTGATTTTGTATAATGGTACTAATGCACGACAATTAAAAAATGGTCTTAGGATAAAGACTCTACATATGATCAGATCATCTGTAGTTCGTTTAGCAAACATATTTTACGGGTGTTATAAAAGAAACAAAGTTCATTACCAGATAAGAATACTAAAAACATTATCTACAGATATTTCTAAAATTACTTTTGACCACAATAAAGTACTTCAATGCCATAAAATGGTGCTTTTTAACCCGAAAATACAACTATAGACCATATGACAAGTTTATTATTTTTTTATTTACAAGTTTATTATATTTCATTCCATTAGGCTAAGAAGCCCATGAGGAAAAACATTGCATGGTAGTAATATGACGAACAGTGATATTAACAAATAATATTGAAACTTAATGACAAATGTTCTAAATAGCCGGAGAAGGTTACATGTAATTTTGCTAAATATGCAATTCAAATAGCAGAAGTGATATCTACATAAACACATAATTATATATAACCATACTACAAGAAACATTCTGCCATGTTCATAAACAATGTCATACCTAGAGAAATATATACATATACATATACATAATTAATCATACCTCAAAAACAAGATCACCGTAAACCTTTCACGAAAGCAAAAGAAAGATCCAGATGATAATAACTTTACTGTATAAAATATTCCAATTAGTGTTAACCTTTTCCCAAAAACGAATAAAGGTTAACATTTTGGAAATATTATATTGATTGAAACATTAACATTTTCAAAATTTGTTTATTTTGTGTTATATGTAATATATTGGCTTAACTACACTGATAAACTACAAATCGAAGTAATGATAAAAGTAAATGATGATTTTAGTACCTTGGATTCTTATCTAAACAAATAGTCATTTCTTATGGCAAAAGCATTGTGTATAAAAGATCCTAATTTTCTTATGACTGATTTATTTTCGGTTTTTATAAGTTCAATAAACTTTATCATATTCGGTTGTTTCCAGTATCTTGAACTAATAAATCGTTTCCTTAAATCAACATATAATGGACATTCAATTATAAAGTGATATTCATCTTCGAGTATATTACAACAAATACATTTCCTTTCATTTACTGGTATACGAATTGGTCTTGCCCATCTACCAGATTCAATATTCAATCTATGTGACGATACCCTTAATCTAGCTAATGACTGGCAGAATTTGCTTATAGTGAAATAATCTAAATATGGCTGAAATTGAAAAGATGCAATGTTCCTATAGAATAAAGCTCTACTCGAGTCATGAATTCTACTGTTCCAGTTTTGAACAAACTGATCTGTTATTCTTTGTTTCACTACATGTAAAAATAGATCAACATTACCAACATTTTGTTGGAGCCAAGCATCATAAAAACCTAATGTACATAACAAATTTCTTACTGAAAAGCACCAGTTTACCCGATTCGGGTTATCTTCATAATCATGTTTTAGCATATTATAAACTCGATATACATATTTGTTTTCTTTTGCATGTAGAATTTTTATCCAATACTTAATAACATTGTAATAATGGATACATTTATAGTTTGTTCTACCGAGTTCACCATAAATAAAATCATTTTGTGTCGTTTTCTTAACACCTAACAATTTCTTACAAAATTGAAGATGTACTCGTTCGATGGACATATCATTTGCAAAATCACATACTTCACTACAATAATTTAAGATAGGTGTCACCAATTTATCAAATAAATCTAGTTTGTGCTTAGGAGAAATATATGTAAACTTGTATAAATATTTATTCAATCTAAAAATTGCTTTTTGTGCTTGGCCTGACAATGTATTCTGAGCTGTGCTAAGTGATCCACCACACGTAAAAACAATTCCTAAATAGGAAAATTTATTTACTATTTCAATTGGCTCACCATCGTAAAAGAATTCAATATTTCTTGGTAATGTACCACCTTTTCTAAAAATCATAATTTTGTCTTAGAGGTGTTAACTTTCATTCTCCAAGTCTTACAATAATCACTTAAAACATCGATACATTGCTGCCGTTCTTCAGCTGAATTAGCAAATACAACAATATCATCTGCATATAATAGCAAGAAAACTTTAAACATATTAACATCAATGCCCTTTGTTCCACTTTGTATAAAAACGTCTTCTATATCATTTACGAATAGTGAAAAAAGGAAGGGAGATAAACACTCCCCTTGTCTTACCCCGAGCATACATGTATATTCTTCGCTAAGTTGATTTAAATACTTTACTCTTGACTTTACACATTCATACATAGATATAATAATGTCTAACATTTTACCACGTATACCTAATTTATCATTTTATACCAAAGATTATCTCTTACAACGTAATCAAAAGCCTTGCTAAAATCCACAAATAGGGTAAAAAGTTGCTTCCCTTGATTTAAGACATGATTTATCAAACCATTTAATACAAAAACATTGTCAGTAGTGCTCATATTTGGCCTAAAACCGGCTTGGGCTTCTACATAAACATTAAACTTTTCCGCCCAACCTTTAAGCCTGTTATTTAATATACGTGTAAACAGTTTTCCTAAACAACTAAGCAAAGTAATGCCTCGATAATTATCGACATTATTTATACTGCCTTTTTTATGCAAAGGTATAACATATCCTTCAGTCCATTTTTCTGGAAAATATTTCAATTCAAAAATCTTATTGAATAATACAAATAAAACTGGTACAAGTACATCTTTACCAAACACGAAAAACTCATTTAACATTAAATCAGGACCTCCTGATCTATTATTTTTAAGTTGCTTTATTGCTAAGTGTATTTCATTAATGGAAATCATTTCATTAAGCTCATCAAACATGACTTTAAACTCATCATTCTGATATCTATTATTAAAAAATAAAATATCTTCGTCAGGATTATAAAATCTATCGGTTGGATTGTTTACGACTTTAAAGTATTGTTCAAAAGTTGACATTTGTATATTCGACTGTTTAATACCTGCTGATTCTTTTAACATAGACCAATATAATTTTGCATTTTTAAATCTAGCATTCAAAAGTTTTGTAGTATTTTCCTTATCATAATTGTACCGACATTTTCTGACACATGCCTTATATTCCTTCCTTGATGTAACCATATTTACTCTATTTACATTTGTTGGATTATCACGAAATTTATTCAGTGAGTGAAGAAAATTATATTTCTTTTCGTGACAATCGTCATTAAACCAGGACTTATTGCTGTCAAAAGAAGAAGTATTGTCTACATTTCTTACATTGATTTTTTTCTCAAAAATCGGTGATGCAACATTACTTATTATAGTTTCAAAACTACCCAAACAGCTGTCCATTTCAGAATGAGTACAACATGACGAAATATCATTTGATAAGACATCTAAACTTTGTGACACTTCATTTGCACTCAATCTGTCAATAAATTGCATTTTTAATTCATTTTTCCATACATACTTGGACTTAACGCAGTCTGACTCTATATCTTGTGTCATATCATTGTGTACCGTTACTAATCTATCAAAACTAAAACAACATGATACAAGGCAGTGATCTGATAAAATATTTGGATCATCAACTTCAAAATGATCAATCATATCAAACATTCCTGGTCTACATAATATGTAATCAGTCACGCTACAGCCCCGATTATTTAAAAACATGTATTTGCCTAAGTTCGAGTCTTTACCTACTCTGCCATTCAAAATTCTCAGACCGGTTTGCTTGCAAAAATCTAACAGGAGTAGACCATTATTGTTTACATGACCCCGGTCTTGTTATGTACGTGAAATTTCAACATCACTAATATATTCCTCGGGTAGCATAGTCATATGAATACTAGTATCATGTGAAACATAATCAGGAAGAGTAGAAGTGCGTGAATTGTAATCACCAAATAAAGACATATAACAATCATTACAGCTATTCTCTACATGAATAACTGAATCTATCATTCTATCAAATATACAGTTTTCAACAACAGTTTGTCTGCTACTATCATCGGGCAAAACATAACACAATCCTAAAAAGAAATCTTTTTCAATGTTTAGTTTCTCAGCAGAGATTCGGATCCAAATGATATCATTTTGGCTAGTAAAAAATAATGTGTTATCAGATACAAGACTGTTTTTAATGTAAATAATAATTCCTCCGGAATTACGTTTACTTGTACTTCTAATACATGTCCTATTTAACACGAAATATTCAAATCCTTCTACATGTAAATCGGAAAAATCATCAGCCCAAGTTTCAGTAAACATAACTACACTATTTCTTTTAAAAACATTATTCAAAAAGTCAGAGTTTAATTTATTTGACCTTTTTGTAACTAGTCCTTGAACGTTCAATAAGGCACATTGCAACTGAACCTTCTCCGAGACGTCCTACTTATTAACCGCTTGATCAGCGGAAGTTGGTTTTTCCTTAGTTCTATTTATAGCGGCTGGGGAATTCCTATCTTTACTGTGCGGTGCACTGTGATATGGACTTGCCGAGACTTATCTCCGTATACTACGGTTGTTTGCACGGGAAACATGTGACATAATTTAGTATAAAGTTTACATCTTTATACCATTTGTGTATCTTTACATATATATATATTCAATTAAAAACAAATAAAATGTTTGTTTAGTGGTATAAACAATCTCTTCTTATTCTAAGTATATCTGAGCAGGATTTGGCAGTATATTTAACAATATTTTCATTTGATAGAACAGAACAGAACAGAACAGAACAGATAATTTATTCAGACTTGTACATGTGTACATCGTCAAATATACATTGAACATAATAAAACATCAATAAATAAAATCTCAATGATCGAAGTTATACAGGATGTTCACATTTAACAGATACAGAGGATGAATTATTCTGTAATAATTGTTGATAAAGATAATCTATGTGACAATGCAGTTCTAAGATATAGACATAGATTAATTAACATATTTCTATTTTCTGTCTTTAACATCTCAATAAACTTATACATACTGTGTCTTATGTAATAACATCGTTTTATATATTTTTTTCTTATATCAGTGTAACAGGGACATATTAAAATAAAATGATACTCGTCCTCAACGTCATGGAGATTACAGTGTGTACAGTATCGTTCACCTCTAACAGTTCTATTTACACCATATCTGCCAGTTTGAACATGTAGCGAATGAGATGATACTCTAATTTTAGTAAGATATATTCTTAGATTACTTGGCAGTATATCAAGGTAACTATCGTATATAAATGAATCTTTTACATGGTTGTATAAATTCAATACAGCACTGTTCTCTTTATCATTATGCCAGTTCTGTATAAAACAGTCTATAACTCTTTTCTTAAATAAAGGTACAAAAACTTTATCGTTTACAGATTCGGGATATTCCCACACATAATTAAAACCGTAGTTACAAAGTAAACTTTTAATATTTGACAGCCAATTTTTCTTTCCAAGACTACAATCAGCAAATGCAATGTTATAAACTTCTTTTAAAATAACTTTATCAGTCGCTAACAATTTAAACCAGTATTTAACGATTTTTACATATCTTGATATATACAAAGGGTAATGTGCAAGTTCCCCTTATACAGCAGTATAACATGTATTTTGTTTAACATTAAGTATCTTTTTGCAAAATTTGAGATGGACTCTTTCTATTTCTTTTGACTTACTATTACCCCATATTTCAGCAGCATAGCTTAATATTGATCCAACAAGTGAATCAAAAAGTCGACATAAGATTTTTGGCTTAAGTTGATATCTATTGCAATTAACTAATAACACATTGAGAGCTTTTGTCGCCTTTCCAATAAGTTGTTCTTGATTTAAGGTAAAACTTCCAGTATAATTAAAAACAGTTCCAAGGTAATTAAAATCATTTACAACTTCAAGATATTTACCATCAGATACAAATTGTTCATTTTGCTTCAAACCGCCTCTTTTTCTAAAAACAACAACTTTGGTTTTGTCTATATTTACATCTAAACTCCACTTCTTACAATATTGTTCTAAAAGTGCTAAGCTTTTATTAATTTCTGCAGGCGATTTCCCCAAAATTACCATATCATCGGCAAATAGCAGAAGTATAAGTACTATGTCATTTATAGTCAGACCACAATTAATGTCTTGTTGCAAGAACAGCTCAAAATCATTTATGAAAAGAGAAAATAAGATAGGAGAAATTACCTCCCCTTGACGTAGGCTAACAGCATATTCAAAGAAATCAGAATAGCTATTACATAGCTTTACGCATGATTTAACATATCTTTACTTTAGCCACAGTGCATTTCTATATATACAATCAAATGCCCTTTTAAAATCGACAAAAAACACAATATAAACGTTTATTATCATTAATGTAATTCTGCACCATAGTCATTAACACAAATAATGCATCTATCGTAGACTTTCCTTTTCTAAAACCATACTGGGCATCTGATAAGACAGAATTTTCTTCACAATAATTGACAATTCTTTTATTTAAAATAGAAGTAAATAATTTTGACAAACAACTAACTAATGTTATACCTCTATAATTGTTTACATCATTTTTATCTCCCTTTTTATGCAAATGAACTAAAACACCTTCAGTCCATTTCTCTGGAAAATAACCACTATTCAGTACACAATTAAATATATCACAAATGTGCGAAGATAAAATATCGATACATTCAATAAAATATTCATTCAATAAACAATCATTCCCCGGTGCTTTATTGGGTTTTAATGTTTTAACTGCTTCTAAAATTTCTTCAACAGTAATAGCTCTATCTAAAACAATATCTGCATTGTCAAAATTATTAAAATCATTATTACCAGAAAAATCTTCAGATTCAGTATTGGTACTCTGAAAAATATCATTACCCAATTCAGAAAAATACTTTAATAAAGATTCAATTGAGATGTCGTGGTTTATTTTATTATTACTTCTAAAATGCTTCCAAAAATCTTTTGGCTTTGAAAAGCGCAGTTTTTCAATCTCCTGTACTTGTTTTATTTTGAAAAGCCTCCTCTTTCTCTGAACAAGTTTTTTATATACACTTTTAGACAAACACAATTGTTCTCTATTTATATTTGATTTGTTTCGGTTAAAAGTTTTCAATGCATCAAGGTAATTCTGTCTGGCTTGAATACAATCATAATCAAAACAGTCTTTATTATTAATAATGCATTTATCTATAAATTCAGGTTTCTTAAACGTATTTACATTTTTACAAAATAACGGGTTTGCGGCCTCCTGTACAATATTGTTAAATCCCAACAACATCGAGTCTATAGAGGCGCGATCACTCAAATCAACATGGTATGTTATGTATAGTTTAAGTCTGGTAATTTTGTAATTAGTTTCGATCTAAATACATCCTTCATTTCAGGTGACCATTTATACGAGATATAACTGTCATTATCATTCCCACACTGATCACTCAATACCTCGTCACATCTTAGTTTGAACGAAATAGGACAATGGTCACTCCATTCATTAAATTCATGAACTGAGAAGTCACTGATTTGGGAAAAGTTACATTCCCGTACTAAAAGATAGTCAATTACCGATGCGCCCAATTTTGAAATGTAGGTAAATTTACCGTTAACATCATTGATCCTTCCATTCACTACGCGTAAACTCGTGGACTTGCATAACTCTAACAGCCGATAGCCAAACGCATTACAACGTGCATCCAATGAGGCCCTACTGAGGGGTTCGTCAGGAACATAATCATCCAAATCAAAGTCATTATTCACGGTGTCACAGACAATGAAATCATTTCTAGTTCCAATCCTAGAATTCCAGTCACCTATGAGATAAAGGCTACCTTTATTTTCGAATTCATAAATATCATTTTGTATAAGGTCAAAAAGGTCAACATTGCACGCAGTATAAGCTGGCGAATCCTCGCACCAAAGATAAACACCACAAATATAAGCATCTTCCTTAAGTTTAAAAAATGATTTTTTCAATTTCAACCAAATTATTGTGTCATGATGATTACGAATGATCTCAATTCCGTCTTTTAAAGATTCTCTATAATATAAAGCCACACCACCACTGCATCTTTTGGCATTTCTGTGTTGAAACTTTCTATAATAGTTGTATGAAATATCAATTTTACTGCTACTTTTGGACCATGTCTCATATAAAAACACAATATCATAGGTACTTATAGTATCAACAAATTCCTGGTTACACTTTTTAGCTTCTGTCAGACCATTTACGTTCCAAGAAAGAACACTTAATTCAACCTCCTCGCGCTCCTAACTCGTTTCCCTCTGTGCCTTCCCATCTATATATAGGGTATCGTAAGACACCCATGCCCTTTGACCCTTGCTTCTGGCATCCTTCATCTTTGGTACAAGAGCTTTGCGCTTAGCCACGACCTCCTTAGGAAACTGTTCATACACAAAGTAATTAGTGTTCTTCAAAGCAACACCCGATTTTCTCACCTGCTCCCTCTCCTTAAACAAATTGAATTTGGCAACTATATTTCTTGGTCTGTTATACCTCCGTTCGCCCATTCTATGCACCCTTTCGAATTTTATTTCTGATACAAGGTCTTGAGCTATTTTCATTTTATTCACTAAAAAATCCCGAACAACATTTTCACTATCCTCGCTATCCCCAGACTGGGCCTCTTCAATGTTACAGAAAATCAAGTTATTTCTCATTGACTGCGACTGCATATAAAATTATACAAGATCATTATTTAATTGTTTGTTTTTCTGTTCAAGATCCGCAACCTTTGACGAGACAATACCAACGCTAAAATCTGCACTCTCGACCTTCTCTTCTACAGTGTTCAATCTCGAATTAGTTTTATCATTATGGTCCTTAATTTAATTCCACAATTTTACCAAATCTTTATCAAAATTTTCAATTTTTTTCTCCAATGTAGCCAGAGATGACAATTTTGCTTCAACACCTTCTAAACGTGAGTTTATTTTCTCAAGATATTTCATAATGTCAGCATTTGATGGAGAGCTACTGGCCATTTTGGTTATATTTTCAGGTTTAGGGGACTCTTGGTTGGATTTGAGTGTACAATCAGTAGTTATATCCCTATCCTGATCATCTTCAAATAAATTATTCAAATTTAATGCCAAATCTTTTTCATCGCCACTATATAACACTGAATTTGTCTCTTTCAAAATGTTACTTACAACAGTTATTCCCTCGGGTGTTTGTGTAAACCGACCTGATTTTCGCTCATCGTTCATAGATTCGTCACTATTTTTCCTTTTATTGTCCTTTTTATTTCGTCTATTTCCTCCCATTTAGCTTATAAATTTCCAAAAAACATACAACACACCTTAAAGTCACATTTACTTAACATTTTCCATATGTTGTTTTTTATTGTAAATATCCAAAGTTTAGCATTTAATCCATTTTTTCTCGAGCAACATAAACACCTGTTTTCACCTTGATCACGTGACTCAAAAAAAAAATCAACTTCAATGCCATAAAATGGTGCTTTTTAACCCGAAAATACAACTATAGACCATATGACATAATTTAGTATAAAGTTTACATCTTTATACCATTTGTGTATCTTTACATATATATATTCAATTAAAAACAAATAAAATGTTTGTTTAGTGGTATAAAGAATCTCTTCTTATTCTAAGTATATCTGAGCAGGATTCGGCAGTATATTTAACAATATTTTCATTTGATAATAGGAAGCATAACTTTTCAGTATCACTATATGTGTTAAACAGTGGACAAACATCAGTAGCTTTGTCAAACAAGGTCTGGCGAATATCATCATATACAGAACAGTGAAGCAATACGTGCCTTTCATATTCTATTCCTGATTTACAAATAGGACAGATTCTTTCATTTATATCCAATCTTTCATACCTTTCGGTCTCTAAACGAATTGGGGCCACCCCCATTCGAAACTTTGATAGTGCTGACCTATGACCATAAAGCATTATCATATTTACATATTGTTCATATACAAATTTCTTGTAATGAAGTTTTGCTGTTTGGTATAACCAGTAATGTATTTTTGGAATTCGGAAATGAAAATATGTACCTGACATCAGATTGTTCGCTATAAGCGTGTCCGCTGTAACTATTTTACTTTTGAATTACATAGAAGTAAGAAGAGGAAATTGGGACATTTATAACCGTGTTCGTTATATGTGAAGTTAATATGAAGCTTACTGTGAATAGATATCCGTCCTCGAGATCACGACACCATACTATTTTAGAAAAATATATACACAAAAAACAAATTTATGCAACTTTATTTATAAACCAGTTTTTGACAGTTATGTGATACCATATGTATTTGCAATTACCATAAGACAGTTTTAAATGGAATGGCTTACTAGCGGAAGTTAACCTAACGAGTTTCCAAAATTTAGCGTTCTGCACTTGAATCATTACATATTTGATCTGGAAACAACTGATATTTAATTCAGATCGCCGAAGAAACGGTTGTCTATTTTTCAATCAAACGGCATTATGTCCTGAGTCAATTCAACTTAAACATTTACAGCCTATTTCCGTTTAGAAACACATTGTGTAATATAACTCATCAGGTCTTTTATTACAGCTGATGTGTGACAAGATCAATTTCGAATTATAATATTGCCTTAGATGCATTTACCTCTGTTGCAAAGCCATAACAAAATTGAATCATGTAACATTGTGCTATCTTAAATATTGACAGAAGTGTGTTGTGGGAATAACGTTTCAGAAAACATACTTTTCGACTCCTGCATGAATATTAATGCCATCAGAAGTCTTTTTTCTCAGATACCAATGTTTAGGCATTTTGTTACACTGAAACGAATAGAGGTGTAAACAATTGTAAACAATGTGTTTGCAACATATGCACACACTATTTTATATCTTGAGCATAATTATTCGCATTATAAATATTCATCATTAACAGTTTAGACATTTTTCAGACTTCCAGTAAAGAAAAAACGTATTTGCTTCATGGAAATGCTGCACACTTGCATTTTTATCTTCACCGTCCTCGTAACCAGAGGTAAATACAGCTTTGTGTATTTGTACTGTAACACTGTTGATGGTTATTCATGGTTTTATATTTATGCGAGACGTTGACACATTCAAAGAGCTAAAAAAAATAAGCAAATAAAGAAAAGTTAAAAAAGAGTTGAAACTATCTAACAATGGCTTGTCGTTCAAGATGCAATACAAAGCCTTATTGATAGCACCTTGTTTGCTTTGTTTTCAAACATTAGACCGGCATTTCAAAACACAAAATAATGTTTGTAATCATTTGATAAGTATACCAATCTTTACTTCTATTCCAAGCATGTCACAAATGATATGTTATAACATTCAACGTTGAGACAGGCATGTAATACTATAAAGCTTCGCAATTCTGTTGACACAGCACAATTTCGATTTCTTACCATACATTGAAGTTTGTAATTGTCATAATTAAAATTTAATCATTCTAATTACAATAATGAAATACATTAAGCGAAGTTTAACGACGTATCGAGTGCCGTACTGCTTTTTTTTAATTGAAACATATATGTTAATATCCAAAGAACAGCGAAATTAAATGCAAACAGATTTCATCAACGACACCCAAACATGGCATGATTTTAAAATGAATTAGACATCTTTCACTGAAATGCGTTAACGTGTACGTAACGATTCTTACTTTACATTATTTAACTGAATATTTACCGGCTATGTTAGCTTTAAACCTGCAAATAATCATGGATACTAATTAATGTTTTATAAAAAGGGAATCTGTATTCAGATTCCCTAATTTCACCTGAAAGCCCAATTTTTTACGCTCTTTTTTTCATCCTTTCGGTTCAAAAACTGCGTAAAAAATTAATACAGAAAATAAAAGAACATATATTTAGTGCGTAAATTTACGCATTTATTAAGATTTTTTAATACAATTTTGTAAATTTACGAACAAACTGAAAAATTAAAAAATGAAAGGAAACATCAATCTAAAATAAAACTGCATGCGAACTAATAAATGGAAAGAAATGCGCATTTGACACTGTTCGTAAATTTACGAACAAGTAACAACTTCGTAAATTTACTAAGTAGCTTAAACTGATTCAATTTCTATTTTTGCACTAAATTTCAAAAACTTACGAAGCTCAACTTCGTAAATTTACAAACACGCTGAAAAAGTGAAAAAAATAACAAATTGTCAGAAGTGTAAATTTGACATAGTTCGTAATTTACGAACAAGTTGAAAACTGCATGCGAACTAATAAATGGAAAGAAATGTGCATTTGACACTGTTTGTAAATTTACAAACAAGTAACAACTTCGTAAATTTACTAAGTAGCTTAACCTGATTCAATTTCAATTTCTATTTATGCAAAAAATTTAAAAACTTACGAAGCTCAACTTCGTAAATTTACGAACACGCTGAAAAAGTGAAAAAATAACAAGTTGTAAGAAGTGTAAATTTGACACAGTTCGTAAATTTACGAAGTAGCTAAAATAAACTGATTAAAATTTCTATTCTTGCAAAAAGTTCCACTTCGTAAATTTACGAACAAGATGAAAATTGTGAAAAACTAACAAATGCATAGAAATGTATATCTGACTAATTTGTTAATTTATGTACAAGTAACAACTTCGTAAATTTATGAAGTAGATTAAAGTGGTTAAAATTTCTATTTTTGCAAAAATCTGAGAAAAGTCAAAAGTTCCACTTCTTAATTTACGAACAAGATGAAAATTGTGAAACACTAACAAATGCAAATAAATGTAAATCTGACAATTTGTTAATCTATGTACAAGTAACGACTTCGTAAATTTACGAAGTAGCTTAAAGTGATTACAATTTCTACTTTTGCAAATATCTGAGAAAAGTCAGAAGTTCCACTTCGTAAATTTACGAACAAGATGAAAATTGTAGAAAACTAACAAATGCAAAGAAATGTATATCTGATATAATTCGTTAATTTATGTACAAGTAGCAACTTTGTAAATTTACGAAGTAGCTTAAAGCGATTAAAATTTCTGTTTTTGCAAAAATCTGAGAATATCAAAAGGTCTACTTCGTAAATTTACGAACAAGATGAAAAATGAAAAAAAAATGAATTATAGGAAACGTAAATTTGACACAGTTTGTAAATTTACGAAGTACTAAAATAAACTGATTAAAATTTCTGTCTTTGCAAAAATCTGAGAAACTTCTAAAGTTCCATTTCGTAAATTTACGAACAAGATGAAAATTGTGAAAAACTAACAAATGTGAAGAAATGTAAATCTGACAAATATTTGTTAATTCATGAACAAGTAACAACTTTGTAAATTTACGAAGTAACTAATAAAGTGATTAAAATTTCTTTTTTTGCAAAAATCTTAGAAACATCAAAAGTTCCACTTCTTAAATTTACGAACAAGATGAAAATTGTGGAAAAATTAATATTTTAATGAGAAGAAATGTAAATCTAACATAATTCGTTAATTTATGTACAAGTAACAACTTCGTAAATTAAGTAGCTTAAAGTAATTAACATTTCATTTTTTTTTGCAAAAAACCCGAGAAACTTCATAAGTTCCACCTCGTAAATTTACGAACAAGATGAAAACTGTGAAAACTAACAAATGGGAAGAAATGTAAATTTGACACAGTTCATAAATTTACAAACAATAACTTTACGAAGTAGCTTAAACTGATTAAAATAATGTTTTTGCCAAAATCTTAAAAAGTTCAAAAGCTCAACTTCGTGAATTTACAAACAATCAGAAAAAGTGAAATATTAACAATTTGTAAGAAATGAAAATTTGACACTGTTCATTAAAATTTACAAACAAGTAACAACTGCGTAAATTTACGAAGTAGCTTAAACTGATTAAAATTTCTATTCTTGCAAAAATCTGAGAAAAGTCAAAAGTTCTACTTCGTAAATTTACGAACAAGATGAAAACTGTGAAAAACAAACAAATGCGAAGAAATGTAAATTTGACAAAGTTTGTAAATTTACAAACAAGTAAATTTACGAAGTGGCTTAGAATGATTAAAATTTCTATTTTTGCAAAAATCTGAGAAACTTTAATAACTCGACTTCGTAAATTTACGAACATTCTAAAAAGATAAATTATTAACAAGCTGTAAGAAATGTAAATCTGACATAGTTTTTAAATTTACGTAAGCAATGAACAAGTTACAATTGCGTAAATTTATGAAGTAGCTCAAAATGATAGAAACTGGATATTTTTTCAAACAGATGAAAACCATGAAAGGCTCTACTTAGTTAATTTACAAACATTATTAAAATAAATTATATTTACAAGATTTCGTAAATTATGAACTAACCCAAATTGTTTAATAACTGTCTATTATTATAAATGTTTTGAAAACCTTGGAAGCTCGACTTCATAAATTTACGAACAAAATCTTATATATTTAATAAAAAGGCAGATTATAAGTGCGTAAATTTATGACCCTATCAGAGTATATATAAAGTTAACATAATGTATGTCTTCGTAAATTTACAAACGATGTCTTTACAATTAAAAACAAAGCAGTTTTGAAGTTCGTAAATTTACGCAAAAGAATAAAAATTTGAAAAACTAACAAATGAGAATAAATGTAAATTTGATACAGTTTGTAAATTTACGAACAAGTAACAACTTTGTAAATTAATAAGGTAGCTTAAACTGATTAAAATTGATTATTAAATTATTGCAAAAACCTGAAAACTTCAAACTTCTTTTTTGAAGTTATGACCCCAGGGGCTGGTTCTCTTTTTATCCCAGGGGCATTATTCAAACAATCTTGTTAGAGATCAACTAGGCAATGATACATACCAAATATCAAAGACCTAGGCCTTGAACTTTCAGACAAGATGATTTTTAGTTTTTTTCCTGTATAAGTCTAAGTAAAACTTGGGACCCCCTAGGGACACAAATTGAACAATTTTGGTCGTAGACCGCCAGACAATGCAACATACCAAATACCAAAAAAAGTTGCAAAATAAGCTATTTATAGTAACATAAAAGGGAAGTAATTCAACAAGAGGGCCATGATGGCCCTATATCGCTCACCTGTTATCATTGCACTTGAGGACAAGAAAGTCCTCCGAAAAAATATCTAAGTCCAAAGGACAGTAACAACAAAGGGAAGAAATTTAACCGAAAAGAAAAAATAATTCTTACAAGGTACAGATATGTCAAAATACACCTAAAAATTGGAGGTACCATCCATATTGTACCACAGAAAAGTATTCTCGTTTTTTCCCTACGGCCAAAAATAAAAAAGTTACTAAAAATAAGCTATTTATAGTAACGTAAAAGGGAAGTAATTAAAAAAAATATTGTAAGTGAACAAAAGAAGGATCTGCCAAATAAATCTGTTGACATAAATGAAATTTCAGATCAGTATCTTCATTAGGTACGGAGATATACCCATTCTAATTCGAAATAAAGGGAGGTAATTTGACATAAAATCAGTCCATAGTTATCTACCCTCATTGGCTCAGTACAACTAAGGACAATAATATAGATTAATCCTTCCAATTAATCTTGTTTATTCTGGCTAAATTCCAATTTAATTGTTTGTACGTAAGTTTGCACCAGTTACCATAACGCTAAGTCGTTGCTATGGTATGTATCGCGAGATTTCGTAGCAGACGATAATTTAAAAAGAAAAGTCACGTGTTTGCCGTGCTTCCGATTTGCCATTCAGCACGAGACCGTTTTTTAGAACAACCCGCCCACCGCACCCACTTTTTAGCATAATTTAAATACTATTTCGTTTGTTTTATGATACTATAGAATTTCAATCAATAATTATTATGGAAAAATATTAAAAGGTAGTTACACGTTATATGCTATACTTTCCTATTTTTGCAACATTCTTGTTACTTTTTTGCTGCCGAGTTTTTTCCTTCTTTCAGAATGCTTTACTTTTTTATGGCATCAGATGTTAAGGCACATGAGTCAAGAAACGTTTTTAACCAGACAGAAAAGGCACAAAATACTATTTATGAAGTTCAACATCATAGTAACGTTCAAAAACCGACGATTATATCATTCAGTCTTATTCGGAAGGATCACAGGATATGATGGAAAGTCAATACGTATCGGTGACACTGTGCTGGATGTGTATTCTGTACTAGTTCAAAGAATCTGTTTATATGGACCGTTAACATTCATCAGTGTTAACTTTTACTTATGTTTAAACGTGCTTATTTGAAAAACTTGACTCTTTAAGACATTTTTGCCTAATTTATGATTATGATTACTTATACCATTTGTAAATCAGAGGTACATGGTGACATTTATAAATCATGTGAAGTGCGTGCGTTAAGGAGATACATATATTCCTGTTTGTCATTTTGAAAATGCTTAGCTTGTTATCTTAAGCCAGTACCATAACTTACAACTTTAAACTCTAAATATTTTCTTTTACTTTCTTCTCTTTTATTTATCTTCTCTCTTCTAATACTGGCGGAAAGTTCTTACGTCTGGGTGCGACTAGGGCATGCCATACTGAGTTGTTAACTGTCAATTACTAAATCTTTTTGCATACTCATGGGTCCCTGACCAGCCGCCGCAATTCAACGGGGTTGGTGACACTCGTGGGTTCAAAATTCAATTTTTTCTGGTTCATTTTTTCGAGCATATAAGAATTGGCCAGAGAGCGAAAAGGGCTAGGCGTTCTTATAGTTGCTCAACCATTTACATAGGTTACATTTGTTGTTATTAGGTTTATGTTGCGCCAATGGTACCTGGTTCGTATATGGTGCATGGAAGTACCTGGTTATTGTATGGTACCAAAGGGGTACCTGGTAAGTACATTGTATATGGTACATGGAAGTACCTGGTTCGTGTATGGTACCAAAGGTGTACCGGGTTCGTATATGGTACATGGAAGTACCATATGGTACATGGAAGTACCTGGTTCATGTATGGTACCAAAGGGGTACCTGGTTTGTATATGGTACATGGAAGTACCATATGGTACATGGAAGTACCTGGTTCTTATATGGTACCAAAGGTGGTGCCTGGTTCTACCTGGCTAACCGTACCGAGGGGTACGGGGGATGGCATGGCATAGTGTTTGTATAATATTTTTGGCGCAACGAGGTTCGAATTATCTAAGGCATGCCCGGGTCGCGCCCTTTGTGAGGATTTTCAACCTCAATCGCCATTTAACGTTTGAAGTCTTAAGCCACTATGAACGTCTTTCAATCCACACTTACCCTAAACGAAAAATAAACTTGTGTTTATAATCGGAAGTGTTTTTATTTTCTTTTAAACATGAAAACTTAGGTTATATGATGGTACGTCAACCCAGGAATTTGATCCTAGAATAATGAAATTTCAAATAAGTCCGATAAGTACTAACTGATATAAATCCATTTTGATTACAATCGGGGCAGGTAATCAGATATAAAATAACTCTGGAACCAACGATTGGATCTGATTTGTCATGGAATCCAAGATTTATTGTTGTTGAAGATATTTTGGAAGTTTGTGTCAAATAAAACCATAAATGAAGTCTCTATATGGCTGCAAAAACCAAAATAGCCAATTTTGAATTTTTAAGGGGCCATAACTCTGGAACCCATGACGGAATCTGGCCAGTTCAAGAAAGGAACCAAGATCCTGTGGTGATACAAGTTGTGTGCAAGTTTGGTTAAAATAAAATCATAAATGAAGCTGCTATTGTGCAGACAAAGTAAAAATAGCTAATTCTTGCCCTTTCAGGGGCCATAACTCTGGAACCCATTACGGGATCTGGCCAGTTCGACCAAAGAACCAAGATCTTATGGTGACACAAGTTTTGTGCAAGTTTGATTAAATTCAATTCGTAAATGAAGCTGCTATTGAGCAGACAAGGTCAAAATAGCTCTGGAACATAACTCTGGAACCCATAATGGAATCTGGCCAGTTCAAGAAAGGAACCAAGATCTTATGGTGATACAAGTTGTATGCCAGTTTGGTAAACATCAAATCATAAATAAAGCTGCTATTGTGCAGACAAGGTCAAAATAGCTAATTTTGGCCCTTTCAGGGGCCATAACTCTGGAACCCATAATGGGATCTGGCCAGTTCAAGAAAGGAACCGAGATCTTATGGTGATACAAATTGTGTGCAAGTTTGGTTAAAATAAAATCATAAATGAAACCACTTGTGCAGACAAGAAATTGTTGACGCACGGATGGACGCACGGACTGACGACGGACAAAGGGTGATCACAAAAGCTCACTTTGTCACTATGTGACAGGTGAGCTAATAAAAAAATGAAACTAAAAGGGATCTAATAACATCAAGAGCATTGAAGTGCAGAGCAATATACACACGAAACAAAGTCATATGACATTTGAACCCCAAGTGTGACCTTGACCTTAAAACAAGCCATCCAAAACATGCGTTCTGCATGTCGTCTCGATGTGGTAAACATTTTTGCCAAGTTTCTTTGAAATCCTTCCAGCAGTTCAAGAGTTACAGAGCAGACACGAAACAAATTCATATAAGCTTTGACCCCTAAGTAGATTATCTATATGTTTTTGAGTTCCTATATTTACAAACATAAGACATATCTGCAGTGTTTGTAAATTTACCATTTATTCAAATTCATATTTATGACATATGTAAAGGAAAATAAATCACAAAAACAAAATTTACTATTCTGGGTTTATAAAGTAACTATTTTACCTCTTAAAATATAACAAGTTCCTAAATATACAAACATATCATAAAATACTTCCAGAGTATGTAAATCAACTATTCATTCAAATTTACATCTATTGCATTCAAAATTACAGATCATAAATATAAATTTGCAAAAATTGAATTTACCCAACTGGTAAATACAACATACTTCTATAAATAACAGGTTTTTTTTCTAAATTTCTACAGATTCTGAATTTTACTTCATAGTCTTTATCTGACTTAATGTTTTTTCCAACTTATTCTGTACAGCTCTGAATAGGTTCCAGCTCTTAGCTCTGAATAGGTCCGGCTCTTAGCTCTGAATAGGTCCGGCTCTTTATAACGTACACCCTTCATGATGAAGAGGAATGTGTTTTTGTAGGATAAAATATTGGGCATAGTTTAAAAATGTCTAGCATGTGATAAATTTAGCAATCCAAACACGTTATTCCTTCTAATAAACATAATTCAATATATCCTTCATTTCTGTTTCTTGCGGGCAAATTTCCCTAATTCTTCAAGGCTCACATCAACAACCACATTGTCTTCTATGTACTTGACTCTGTAAGCTGAATAAAATAAAACAAGAACATGTATAAAACAATACAATTTCTAAGCTTTTTTATGAACAAGAGAGCCATGAAGGCCTTGTATTGCTCACCTGACCTGTTGACCTAAAGAACATCAAGATTACCATTCTGACCAAGTTTCATTAAGATATGGTCATAAATTTGGCCTCTAAAGTGTTAACTAGCTTTTCCTTTGATGTGACCCGTTTACCTTGTTTAATATGACCCCACATGACCCAGATTGGAACTTGACCTACAGATCATCAACATTAACATTTTGACTAAGTTTCATGAAGATAAATGTGGCCTCTAGAGTGTTAACAAGCTTTTCCTTTAATTTGACCTGGTGACCTAGTTTTGACCCCACATGACACAGATCTGAACTTGACCTATAGATCATCAAGATTAACATTCTGACCTAGTTTCATGACGATACAGTCATACATGTGGCCTCTAGAGTGTTAACAAGCTTTTCCTTTGATTTGACATAGTGGCCTAGCTTTTTATTCCACCTGACCCAGATTTAAACTTTACCTAAAGATCACCAAGATTAACATTCTGACCAAGTTTCATTAAGTTATGGTCATAAAGGTGGCCTCTACAGTGTTAACTAGCCTTTCCTTTGATTTGACCTGGTGACCTAGTTTTTAATCCTACATGACCCAGATTCAAACTTAACCTTTAGATCACAAACATTCTGACCAAGTTTCATGAAGACACAGTCATAAAGCTTTTTCTTTGATTT
>NW_026459737.1:0-73546 GCF_021730395.1 Mercenaria mercenaria
AGTCAAATATGGTCCCGCCCTGGGGGTCATATGGTTTACATAGGCTTATATAGGAAAATCTTCTTGTCCAAAACCACAAGGCTTAGGGCTTTGATATTTTAATGTACTATCATCTAGTGGTCCTCTAATGAGAATGTTCAAATTGTCCTCCTTGGGTTAATCATGGCCTGCCACGGGGGTCACATGGTTTATATAGACTTATATAGAGAAAAACTTTGAAAATTTTCTTGTTCAAAACCACAGGGCCTAGGGCTTTGATATTTGGTATGTAGTATCATCAAATAAGCCTCTACCAAGTTTGTTCAAAATATTTCCCTGGGTCAAATATGGCCCCGCCCCAGGGATCAAATGGTTAATATAGACTTATATAGGGAAAAACTTTGAAAATCTTCTTGTCCAAAACCGCAGAGTCTAGTGCTTTGATATTTAGTATTGTAGCATCATCTATTGGTCCTTTACCAAGTTTGTTAAATTTATCCCCCTAGGGTCAAATATTGCCCCGCCGAGGCCCGGGTCACATGGTTTAAATAGGTAAAAAATCTTTAAAAATCTTCTTGTCTGAAACCACAAGACCTAGGTCTTTGATGGTCTGTATGTAGCATTGCCTTAAAGGTTCAAATTATTACCCTAGGGTAAAAAGAGGCCCTTCCCTCGGGGTCCATAGTTTTACATATACTTATGTAGGAAAAACTTTAAAAATATTCTTGTCTGAAACTGGAAGGCGTAGGCTTTTGATATTTGGTATGCTGCTTTGTCTAGTGGTCATCTATACGTAGATTATTCAAATTATGCTACTTAGTTGAAAAGAGGTCTCACCAAGGGTCTCCCAAGTTTTACATAGACTTAAATAGGAATTCTTTTTATATCTTCTTGTCTGAAAGTTCAAGGCCTAGCCCTTTGATATTTGGTATGTATCATTGCCTAGTTGATTTCTAACAAGATTGTTTGAATTATGCCCCTGGGGTGAAAAGAGGCCCCGCCCCGACCTACTTTCTTGTTTTTTAAGATACAGCCTTGAAATTTTGGTGACATGAACAGTTTCGCACACTGATCTTAAAACTGACTTTCAGTGACCATGAATGTGACATACAGACCTACTTAATAAGCTCTTTATATTTTAGCATCAGTTTGACATTGATACATGTAGCTCATATTACTCAGGTGAGCGATCCAGGGTCATTATGTCCCTCTTGTTCATATTTGTGAGTTTGACTGCTTAAATATACCATCGCTAGGGGAAAGTGCTAATTTGGAAATGGATTTTTAAATTGAGTAAACGGCATGTGTCACGCTTCAGCTATATGGAACATCATTTTCTGATCAATTCAGATTATATGTATATAGATGGAAGTCTATATATTAAATAAACAAAATGACTTCACATGCCTTTCCAACTTTCCAAGTATTTAATTACAAAAATATAAACTAGTTTCGCCTATTGGCTCATCAGTGTACATACAAATGTAACAAATGCAACAAGAAACGTTGAAAGTTAACATCTGCTTACATAAATTCGGCAAGTTAATTTGTGTTAATTACCTTCACTTTTTATCATATTTACAAATAAAGAAGTCAAAAAATATAATTGGGAAATTAACATTGAATCTAAACACTTCAAAATCGAATTTTCAGTTCAACCCATGTCGCCCATTGACCCCAAACGATCCGTTCTATAACCCGTGCCCCAAGCCAAGGGAGAAGATACATGGTGTTATATATGTAATGGATGGCTTGGTACTAGGTTCAGGATCAATATCGAACGAAACGAAGAAAAAAATCCAATGTTTGCATGACGAAATAAAAGTGCGCAGTAAGTG
This sequence comes from Mercenaria mercenaria, assembly GCF_021730395.1. NCBI lineage: Eukaryota > Metazoa > Mollusca > Bivalvia > Venerida > Veneridae > Mercenaria > Mercenaria mercenaria. Next base: position 1,818 of record NW_026459737.1, read on the forward strand.
AATTTAGACTGATTGATATAATTGGTCAAATAAATTGCTTCTAATTCAGGATAGTATGGTTTGTCTATTTTTCGGGCGCAGGCTAGTATTGATTTCACCTTTATTTCCTGTAAATATTTTGGGTGAAGGTCATTTAACAACTGATTAAAACTGTGCACTTCGATTGGTGGATGAAAAATTCCACAGGGTTTCGAATAGAGTAAATTATATTTTCTTAAGGGGTGTGCAGGTGCTCTGAGTTGTATTGTTAGACAGTATAATCTGTTTCAAGGCTCCTGTAGAAATAACGTAGGTCATAAACCTGAATCCCCTCAGTGGTGGAACTGCGACAGAGTTCGACTACAAACCTGCATTCTGCCTGATCTCCCGTAAACGATTTACGGTGAACTCGTCCCCATTTTGGTAATTTCGTATCCCTTGACGATTTCAAATTGGTCATTTCGTCCCCAGATCTTGGGCCCTTCTTTTTAATCTTTTCTTTGTCAAAGTTTCCTAGATTTTGATTAATATAATTATGATGTCAAAATGTGTTCTGTAAATTAAATATGGTCTTCATAAAAAACATGAAGATTTTACTTTAAAACCTATATTCTGTTTTGCTTTATAAATACATGATCTATGTAAAAGTGCAGAGTGCGTGCATGTTTCGTAGCCTAAAGTTTGCATTGACTAATGCGGCCGGGTATCTTTTTAAAAATATTTCTTGTTTCGAATCAGACCTTTTTCAACTGTATTAACGGATTTAGATTTACAAAGGTCATTATGTAATATTATTCCGCCAATAGGATGCAATGGATGGCATGATAGAGCTTTCATCATGGAAATAGATTGCTTATTAGGTCTTTCTATTGACGCTTTTCACATGTTCAGTTAATACCGTTTAGAACTGAAATCCAGTGTAACGTATATATTGAAAAATAAATAAAGTCTTAAAGTCTTTGGGTCACAGTTTTAGGTGGTAAACGTACCAGTTAAATATAGAAATATATATTTTGTTAACAGTATATTTTAGGACACTCAAGCTCACATGTTCATCACACATCTAAACCATTTTTATTTTTATTTGTAGACATACCAAGAGTGCTTATTCTCACCAAAGCTGATATCCTATGTGCCAAAGTTGCTGAGGATATTAGAAATATCTTTAGGAGCACAAAAATTCAAATGGCAGTAAAAAGGGCATCGGAAATGTTCGGTATTCCAGAATCCAACATCCATCCCGTAAAGAACTACGAGGGAGATATCGATATTGATCCGATCATAAATATTCCATTACTGCTCGCACTGCGGCAGATTTTACATTTTGCATCAGATTTCTTATATGATGACAGTGAAGATTCAGACTGAATATGGTTGACAAGATCAGTTATTTTTGAATGTTTATTTTTTAAACAGAAATGATATTAACATAACAACAAGTGACAGTTTATTTTTCATGGTATACAATATATTCGAATCTTTCGTACTTTTGATCTTTTTCAATCTTTTTTATTAATTTTCTTTCCTAACACTCTTCAACTTTAAAAACACTATCTATGCATTTGGACTTTTTATCAAAATCAAGTTACTTGATGCATAACATATGCATTATAAACAAAAATATTAGGGTGGTATATTTGTAATAAACGAGGCGTAACTACCGCTTAAGAAGCGGAACTTATTTATTCTGAAATATAGAGTTTCGGTGGTATTCAACAACAACAAAAACAATATCTAATATCCGTTTAAGTTGTTATCCTCCTGAAGAAGAGATGAATTGACCAGTTGTTCCAATGATAAAAACCAGTTGTTCCAATGATTAAAACCAGTTGTTCCAATGATAAAACGTAAAGTTGGTTTGTACCTTGCACAACTCCAGCGTGGATGATGTGGACGTAATATGTGGTGTCAAACGTGAAACCCTAAAGCCTCTTCCGGTCAAGTATTATTTCGGTGATTCTCACATACCGAAATAACTGGGTGGTATTTGATATAATTGCTTTTTAACGTTCCAACAAATTTTACGACTTTTAGAAATACCTCCTTTTAAGAATTACAAGGTAAAAATAGACAATAGATCTGAGTAAGACATCTATTTTATTGAATTTGCTTGTCGTAATAGTTTCTTTTACAAAGTAAATTCTGATTTCTTAATTGAAAACGGGAATCTTATGTCTGTAGACAAAATATTTCATGAAATAAATCTTAAAACTAATGATATTGCTTTTTAACCCTTTTGAAAATTTCTTAACTGAAAAAGAATGGATAGTCGGTTTGCTGTCAGAGAATGTCTTAATCTATTCCATACAATTGCAACATTATTACACTTCCAGAAAATGTGTTCTATCGTTTCCACTTACATATACCGGAAGTCACATAATTTTGTGCTTGACTATTAAACTTTAGATAAAAACATATTATTTGGAAATATGAAATATTTATACTGAAATATTACAACTGCTGTTTCTATTGCTGCTTTAAATATTTTACCATAATTTTATTCCAACTTATATCATTGGTTTCAATTCTTTTCAGACTATTTCTGGTTTCTTTTACCATTAATTGTTTGTGTATAGTACAAATACTTTATTTGTCTGTAGATGGATAACCTGTATTAAAAAGCAGTTAAAAACATTTCGTTAATTATCTGGCTTGCTATGAAACTAGAGCATTCTACTCTAACAGTGCTTTTAAGAGATATAACCTATGGAGTTGTGATCAGGTTTGTAAAGCTCTAAAGTTTCTACTAGATAATATATTTATCAAATTTGGCAATAAAACTTACAGACAAGTAATTGGTATCCCGATGGGAACCAACTGCGCCCCCTCATTGCTGATTTATTCTTATACTGTTATGAACGGGATTTCATGCTTAGTTTATCCACTGAGACACAATTTGAAGTTATTGAAGCTTTTAATGGAACCTGAAGGTATCTTGATGATATTTTAAATATGGACAACCAATATTTTTCAGAAATGGTGAAATATATTTACCCTAAAAAGTTACAGCTTAACAAGGCTAATACTTCAGATTTAGAAGCGTCATTTCTGGATTTAAATTTAAGAATTGTGAATAATAATCTAGAAACGAAAATATATGATAAAAGGGACGATTTTAATTTTGAAATTGTCAACTTTCCCCTTCTTGATGGAGATGTCCCTCGAGCAACTTCATACGGAGTCTATATTTTACAACTTATTCATTCTGCAAGGGTCTGCTCAAAGAAAGATGATTTTAATGACAGAAAGCTTCATATCACCAAGAAATTGTTACAACAGGGTTACCGTTATCATAAGCTACGGAAAGCTTTTAGTAAATTTTACTACAGATCGTCTGAACTGTTAAAAAAATACAATACGACCATAAAAAAAACTTTTAAAACTTGAACTTACACACCCGGAATACTATGGAGATGTAGTTTATAAAATTCGGAAAATTAAACCTAACCCTTATTTTATCAAATTTTTGTAAAATTGGTTAAAAAGTTTATCAAGATAGGATACGATGCGAAAACGTGAAGCACAGTGCACGTTTAGTGATTGACCCTTCTACAGTTAATTGCTACGCTTTCCTATTTGATGGTGCGATGACTTATAAAGTGTAGGACTCCATGATGCTTTTCTCCTAAACCCTACATACAACCGACGGAGGGAGTTGATTTTTGTCTTACAGTTTTCTTAGTTGTGCCCTTAAAAGTTAGGCTCTTGTTGCTCTGACTTCAGACAAGTTGTTGAGTACATTTGTGTAATTGTACCTTAAATTTACCATAATTTTATGTTTTGCTTTATTTATCTGTTACTTTTGCGTTAATGTTAGAGCCTTTCTCAGCAGGGATTTTATTTAATTGTGTTGTTTAACCTGTTGAAAATAGGGTAAGTGCGAGGTTGTCTTGCCCTAAACGCGTTTAAACACCCAGTTTCCTTTATTTAGGTATCTGACCGTTCCAAGGCGGTGCCCCTATTTTCAACTGATTGTTTTGTCTGTCTTGTATTGTCTGTTGCGTATGTTTTCTTGTTTGTTGTAAGCGTTTTTTATCCACCCACTCCCCCTATTGCCCTCTCTTTTCCCTTGCTTTTACGCTACTTTTTGCATCCCGGCCCTCCCCCTTTACTTTTAGTAAGTTTCGTGGCTCCCCTTTGTTTTGGCAGCCAAATGCCAAGAAGGTACTTGATTGTTTTTCCTACGTGTGTGGGTGCGTTTGTATGCCTCTGAGTGTATAACGGTGCCCTACTGTTTTCTTATGTATTGCTTGTTCGTTTTTCTTTGTTATTTAATTGATCGTAGTTGTGTGTTTATCTTTGGTACATGAGTGTCTGCGCTATTGTGGTTAACGTTGTAGTGCGACTGTTTTTAAAGAACATGGCATTCCCTTGTATATTTGTCCTTGTTCAACTTTCCACTTCGGATTCTTCCCCCACCCTCACTCCCGACCCCAATCCGCCTCTTGCCGTTTCCTTCCCCTCCATCAATATTTAGCATAATTAAATATGTACTTGTTGGATGTTTGAAGCAACCCGTCTGAAATATTTTTCCATTACAGCTTCTTTTTGTTGTGGGCCTGCTGTGTAAATGCGTGGCTCTGGGGCTGTAATTATGGTGCTCTGTTTTTCCGAGAAATCTCCGTGGCCGAGTGGTTAAGGTCGCTGACTTCAAATCACTTGTCCCTCATCGATGTGGGTTCGAGCCTCACTCGGGGCGTTGAATTCTTCATGTGAGGAAGCCACCCAGCTGGCTTACGGAAGGTTGGTGGTTCTACCCAGGTGCCTGCTCGTGATGAAATAACGCACGAAGGGGCATTTGGGGTCTACCTCCACCATTAAAGCTGGAAAGTCGCCATATGACCTATCATGTGTCGGTGCGACGTTAAATCCCAAACAAAAAAAAAGAATTACCTATTATCTTTTGTTCTCATGTGTACTTATCTAGCCAGCAAAAAGGATAAATAACCATAAGTACATACCAAGTGTCACAATGCAGATTCCTCCTCAAAACAGAGGACAAATGTTTTACATTTAATGATCGTACAATTCGACAATTTGAAGGTTATCAACTAGTGAATAGAGAAAACTCATAAGGAATGATATTATCGTTTTGCTTAAGGGCTTTTAAAAGAATTATAGATTTTGACAAAGATGCTATCAAACCCTGCAAAAACAATTTGGACAACATTCATCTGCCTTTTCCAAATTGAATTTTATGTCAGAGGTTTACCTGAATCGACTTGACTTTACTGATCGTAATTCATCAGAACGTTTTAGATAGTTCCATTAATAAAGGATCGGGCCAGGAGTTCTTTTAACATTCATCAATACAAGATGCCAATTAGTTAGCCAATCCGACTAAATAGTTCAGCTTGATTTCAAGAATTAATGAAAAATTTATGTGATAGTAGCTAAGAATTTTGACAGAAAGCTATGTTAGTTTTATAACAGCTCTCCTCTCCGTATTGCCTACAACTGCATATTTTATGGCATAGCTATACACATAAATATAGTATTATATATAAAAATGAAAAACAATGACACATTTTAACAAGATGAATAGTGATTTTGGAAAACATAGGTTAAGGTCCCTTACATAAATATATGTATATGTAAGTATACTTTTTAATAAAAGTAGATGTCTTTACACCAATGTTCTATCATAAGTGAATGAACGCCCTGAAAATATCTGGAACAATTAATGAATTTTTCTAAGACAATACTCGAACTCCCGCTAAGTATGTAGAATCCAAGCCTGTTAGGAGTTTATCTAGCTGGCTTGCTAATTTTATATCCACCTGTCCGCTCGTACAAAGGGGCCACATTTGCTTATATAAGACTGCAGATGAACAGGGTGCTGCGATCATCACGCGAACTAGTTGCTACCATCACCCCGCGAAAACCTTGCTGCGAACATGCTGCGAACTCGCTGAGAACCATGACTGCAAAGCAAAACCTAGCCAAAAATTGTTTACAAATAATTGACAAAATGTACAGAACATAAATCAATAGGAATCAGGAACATAAATTTATTCAATAAAATCAAGCACTGAGGCTGTAACAAATTCAAATTGTTATGCCATCATTTCATTATGAAAATTCTACCTAACAGTCAAGATAGATCTGTTTGATTTCAGCAAAAAAAGTGAAAGAAAATAAAGGAAAATAGCTCGACAGAGAAAAAAATCCTTAATCCTATTTGAATCAGCTTTTATGTGACTACCTCCCCCCCCCCCCCCCCCCCCCCATCCCATTATTATAGAATTATTAAATCAATAGCAACATGGGCCCTCAGGAAAATAGTCGTGGGATATTTGCCGCTAGCTGTGACCATGTTGCTATTACTTTGATACTAGTTCGCGGATAGTCACAGGATGACCAATGATAGCGGTTTATTCACCAGAAGAACATAGAAGAATGTAATGTTTTGATAAACTGTTTACAAATAAACCTGCTTTTATCATTTTGAGAATGGTACCAACATCAGTGGAATTGGAAAAAAATGCTCTCGGAAATTGTCTTATATGGGAAAATTTGCAAATTACCCAAATCTATGTAAAGGTACTTTTGTGTAAAATACTAATGGATTGCATTACAGTAATTGTTCAGCAGTATAACTGTTGCTTTGATAAGCAAAATATACATAAAAATAAGGAAAATTATTCGAAAACAACCCTAAAAGGCTAAATTCATTGGAATTTTAAATTAAGAATGGGAAAAAATCTTTCTTTTTTGCCTTCGGATTACCTCTTTTTACCGGAGGTAGATTTATAGGTTAAAAGGCCCCGACTCAAAGAGCTTTATTTCAGCAGGTAATTGTAGATCATTATCTACATGCTCAGAGTCTGATAAGTTTATTACGACCAGATGTTTTGGACTATATGTTTAAAGGAAAACTGTTTGTACATATTGCAAAGGTGTTCTTAGAGAATGATAGGAATATAACTATATTTTTACTTGTGTTAAGTCAGTCAAATTATTTTTAATATCTATACCCATACGTCTGAATAAACACGCAGAATATAAGTAAGATGCAACAGTAAATTTGACCATGAGGCACTTCTTGTCATACATATTTATAAGCAGTGGGGGAAAATTGTTTTCAGAATGAAATAAATACATGTTTAGTTACCATGGTTACATTGTTACTTGAATTGCAATTAACAATTGAAATTCGATTCATCAATATGTCATCTTTGAAAATCAAACTATACCAAGTACCATGATATGAAATTTTTTTTAGACATCGGCAATTTGAATTTATTATCTATTCCGCAAAGAACTTATTTACCTTCTACTTGCAAAGTTTTGCGAATCTTTCATTGAATTCAAACCCACAATCTGTAAAATCTGCTTGCAATTTATGACTGCGATAATGCTTGTCCAATTTCGAACATGTGCAAAAGCACTTTTTAAAGCCTTTGAACTTGTCATTGCATGAGCATTCATTCGGATCGATCGCAATCAAAAGCTTGATTAGTAACAATTTAACGTACTATAGTGTTTAAGATTTGACTAAAAAGGTTTATTTTAAAAAAGAAATTCAGTACATTTTAACAAAACTACATACGTCGCAGCCATTTTCTTCCAATTGTTAGTATTTGTCAATATGGGTGTCAATGACAAAATTGAGCAATTGATGTTTTGACATCTAGGCTATCAATTAAAAATATCACGTGTATATTTGGCAATACAAGTAAAAGTGTTTCGAAAGGTCGACATTTGAAAATTAGAACTTCAAAAAGTTATTTGTCGTACTTCTCTTAAGATATTTTGCATTGTCATTGCCTGCAACACATTTAAAACAAAACAATTATCATGGTTTATTCTATGCGAAAGATAAATTTTTGTCATTGTAAATATTTCACAACTTGTATTATCTTACCGAAAGTCTTTGTTCTGTGTTTAACTACCGACCCATTGGTATTCTTTAAGGTATGAATAGAAGTTGCAATGGAAGCCTTGATTATAGCGTGTTGAGAAAAGATAATATCTGTTTGTGCCATTCTTAAACAATATCAGATAACACATTAACATTGCAAACATTTTTGTGCATTCTTCTCTACCATTGAATTGATAATTTTAATCACAAGGGCACAAACAAGATAAACTTCTTTATCCAGTTGTCAATCACGTGTCCGGTCAGGCAGGTACAAAAGCAGTTGAAGGTTAAGATCTAAAACAGACGAAGGTTAAGATCTACATACGACATACATATTTGAAAAGGTCAATGCAAATCATACTTTATATTTAGGAACACTTAACTTCAGAAAAATATTTTAGGTCATAGAACTAAATTAAACGCTTGATATGAATGGCTCTTTTATATTGTTTTATAAAACGAATGGTAGGTATCATATGATATCTGAATATCTGTTCAATACAAACGCCTTAATTGTCTCAGGATTCAGGGAAAATTATAAACTTGTATTAAACTAGAGCTAACACTTATTTTGATTAATACCACCGAATACAGCTTTGTCCAAGAAATATAGACATATCGTCTTCAAAAGAATGTAATAGTTTTAGAGGTATGAAGGTAGCAGATATGGAAGCCTTCATCTTTGCATACCCTCATCGTTTTATTCCATTTCAAAACCATGGTACAAGCCTGAGACGTAATGTATACCCGAACCTTTGTCCGTCCCGAAAGAAATAAAAATAATAGCTAAACTTCATGTTGATTATGTGCATGACATTTCATTGGAATTCCTCTTAAATGGGAAAATAGTTCTCTTCACGACGGCTTCTTTGCAGATAGTTGAAAGTAGCTAGCTCAACAGATGTTTTGCAGATAAAAGATTGGGGTATCCGCACCCCCATCCCCCCAATCCCCACACCTACCCCCAATCCCCACCCCTCCCCATCCCCTCTACGTCTGTCAATTCCAGAACAATTTAAATCACGCACATAAAACTTCATAGTGATCTTGTTCGTTTATAAATTCACTGCAATGTATAAACAAATATGAACGAACTTTGCTCCCTTTCATTACACGCAAAGCTACACTCTATGTTGATCTTGTGTATGAAATTCCATATGACTCCCTTTAAGATGGTGTAATGGGTTGCTTCACAACTTTTGTTCATCCCAAAACAAATATACGTCAGATGCATTAACACTTCACGGTGATCTTGTGTATGAAGTGTCACTGGATTCTCTTTAAAAGTGAAGAATTCGTTCACTCAACAATTATTTTGCTGTGGAGGATAGCGGCCTCATGTTGACCACCTCTACACTCCTTGTTGATCGGGTGTGTGAAATTTCATCGAAATCTCTTAAAATGTAGAAGTAGTTTTGCTATCCACATTTTTCTATCGCGCAAGTACACTTCATGGTTCAATATAACCCCTTTAAAATTGTGGAAGTTATTCACTGCAAACTATTTTGCAGAGGAGGATAGATGTCCCCATGTCCAACGTAACCACCCTCCCACCTCCCTTCCCGCCCCGTAAAAAGACTGCGAATAAATTATTCACGCACGCTCCATTGTTAAATTTACAAAGATTGGAATCCCTTAAAATGTGAATGAACATTTTGCAAAGGACCGATCAAGCAATTTTTAATTATTAAAGTCTATCAATTCAAGAATTTTATATCAATTTTAATGTTATTGCCTTTTAGTAGGAGTTCCACAGTGAGAGAGGTCTTGGGTTCGATCCCTGGCCGCGTCATACCAAAATGTAACAAATGGCACTGGTAGTTTCCTTGCTTGGCACTCAGCATTAAAAGGATAGTGATAGGACTGGTCAGCCCGAGGACAGTGTAATATGACTGTGTGGGGTGTCATGTTACGTGCCTACGGCGTGTGATATTCAGTATATAAAGTTGGGCATTCTTCCCACTGCTACAAGAAGACACCGTCTGAAAAACTTGTTGAAAACCCGATCACACACACACAAACCACTTAAGACAGTGGTTGGGTGTGATAGGTATCAAAATTAAAACCGATTGCATTCTTTGCTTCTAAAGTATCTTCTTTCTAGACACATTTTATTTTAAACATTTTTAAAGACACAAATGCAATAAATAGTATGAAAAGTCGGGACATTGATCCCTAACAAAATATATATTACCTCTTTGATCAGTGGAAAGACGATTAAGGGGAAATAATTAGATCACGAAAGCTGCTGTAAGACATTGTTTATTATCTAACGTACTATACTATATAATATAAGGACGTTTCAGCGTGTCTGACAGACAAGTCCAAATGGGTAGTTCATCTTAATATCAGCATAAATTTAGAATCTTCTTTTACTAATTATAAACCCTGGCAACTACTTGAAGAAATATAATCAAATTAATGCATTGTGCCCTCTGTACTGGTGCCACGGGATTGAGGGGGCCTACACTTCGGAATTCCTCTTGGGCCCGCGCATTTATCTCAGTAGGTAGAGTGTCTGTCTACGGATCGCGGGGTCGTGAGTTCGATCCTCGGGCGGGGCGTATGTTATCCGTGACTATTTGATAAACGACATTGTGTATGAAATCATTAGTCCTCCATCTCTGATTCATGTGGGGAAGTTGGCAGTTACTTGCGGAGAACAGGTTTGTACTTGTACAGAATCCAGGAACACTGGCTAGGTTTACTGCCCGGCGTTTCATAACTGAAATACTGTTGAAAAATGGCGTTAAACCCAAAACAAACAAACAAACATCTGACGACGGCCTCCAAGTGTATCACGTGACGATAATACAAATAAAAATTGCCATGTGATCGTAAAATGGCGACACGCTTGCCAACGCCTGATCAATCAAACGCACTGGCGCCAGACCAGAAAGAAAATTCCTCTGTACATGTTAATCCCTACCCCTAGGTATTCTATAAGAACCATGGTCATGAAGGGAAAAAATACTAACCCGTTTCAATCGCGCATTTCATACCTAAAGCACGCAATTCGGTAAATGTGTACCATGGATATCAAACAAGTGGTAATTTATCTTCCATTATGTACCGGTCACATTTCTTCAATACTTCTTATCTTACAAAAACCACGCGTAGTTTATAGTTTTTTCAACGTTACACAAAAAAATCTTGCTTGACCTTCCCTGTAGAAGTTCCGTTCTAGATTACAAAACCATTCTGATTGGTTGTTGTGAAAATTTATGTCAATCGTCATTTTACTACACGTGTTCGATAATATGTGGAAATGCAGCATAAATGTGCAAAATGAATAAAATAAACAGAACAGATGTAGACCAATGTATGATTTCATATTAAAAGTCATATACAAGATTAATTTCATTCATCATTCTGAGTTTTAGTGATTCAGAAAAAAAATGTGATTGTTTTAAAATTCTGTTTTTGTTTGTTTACGTTTCGCCTAACATGTGCACACTGCCGTGACCTCTAGACCAGATGTTCATTATAGCCCGGCTTATAAATTCTAAAATATGGCCGAACCTTGCACATTTTAGTAGAGACTTAAGATAATACATTTCTTAAAGAACAATACCAGAAGATAAATTTTGGATATGGAACACTCGAATCAGTCAACCATGACAGCCTGGGCAAACTGTTTTATGACGTCATCTTTAGAACTATTGAATTCGTAAAAATAATTTGATCATGTTCAGCAACGTTTAAAATTGTATCGCCCTTTTCTAAATTCCTAATAATCTGGTGACAAAACAATTGGGCTATGTAGAGCTTCTCAAAGTTACATTATTTTAAGAAATATCAAAGAAAGGTTACTTTTGGAATAATTTGCATGAACAGGGATAAATTATCTAAAACGACGTATCACATTTCTTAAACTTTACATCCTGTTTTCAAACAATGACAAAATTTTTATAAAATAGTGTTATAGAAAAGAGGAAACATGTGTTCATAATTAGATTATATCGCTTTAGAATTCTTCCGACTATAAATGCCTTTTCGGGTCATTTTAAACTTGTTCACACATACGGGAGAGATGCCTCATATTTTGCTCATTCTAAATGTTGCATATTTCTTTCTTGTGGATACGAACTAAACCTCGTATTTATGTAATTATCAATTCATACGTAGATCTTAATTTGAATTAAATACTTTTCTATACTTTTGCAGCGATATATTACTTGATATAACATAATGAAGAACAATGTAGAGTGGTTAATTTCATAACTATTTCGCAATAGAGACAGGCTAAGGGATGGCATATAAAATACTAAGAAAAGCAGACCTTTCTAATGGTTAAAAAGCAAGAAACGTATATAAAACTGAAAGAAGAAATATTCCCTTAAAGAATATTTGTAGGGATAGGTCAGAGAGATTTTATTTGTACCACGATGTTGCATACAGCTGCAAACTGTATGACAACATGCACGTACCAAATTTCCTAGCCTCATACTTAGACTTTTTCAAATACCTTTTAAATTACTACATGCACATATTTCAACTCATTTAGAAAAGTATATTGTTAGTAAAATTTCAAAATTACAGCTAACTGAAACATGCAATATCAAATACTTTTATTCACATCAATGCCTCAATTTTGCAACCCATTTAGAAGCGGCTCAATAAAGAACTTAATATTATTAGTTACACTGCTTGTTGGTGACAGGATACGGGATATACGCTGTCGAGGAAATCCATATCAGGCGAGAGCGTATCCTGTCACCAACAATCAGTGTAACGATTTTATCTTGCCGACTACCTTTTACATCCTCACTGTACTGATTGACACAGATTTTATATTATATCCTCGTACTGCCAAAATTCGATCACAACTTAAATTCGATCGGCCCCGGAAATGTTTTATATTTTTCCTTATTTGGACTTTACACCGGTTGCGCGCGCACCATTTGTTTACACGGACAACTACAACTGTCAAAAAAGTGTCTTTGACGAAAATGGAGATAAGAAAGGTAAAAAAGCATTATTTTTAAAAAAAAAATCAAAATGGCAGGATTTTACTATTCCCAAAATATGCAATTTATAATCACCCTTTATTAACTATATAAACTTAGAAAATATATGTGTTTACATTCCGTCTGCTAAGAATGCATATTTTCCAGGGCAGAAGTGTCATCGCTTATGTCCCGCAACATATACTTACCGAAAAAAGTTACGTCCACATATATGACTATGCTTATCATTTATTTTCCTAATTGGAATTTAATTGGATAATAAGTGGATGCAGACAAGTACACCTATCCTGAATCTGTCTTTTTTTTCAGCCTCCTGTATCTGCTAGAGGTCCTTACAGGTCATATGACACAGATGACCTTACTAGAGCCTTCCTTGCTGTGAAAAATAAGGAATTGTCTATAAGAAAGGCTTCAGTAATATATGGAGTACCTTTTGCAACACTTGCAGATAGGATTGCTGGACGGATCAGTGTGGACACTGTCAAGTCAGGGGTGTTCCCACTCTTTAGTCAGGAGCAGGAGTCTCTTCTGGCTCAACATCTTAACACTATGGCTGAAGTGGGATATGGTTATACCCGCCAGGAAACCATGAATTTAGCCACAGATTATGCCATTGAACTTGGATTGAGAACAAAGGATGATAGACATGTGTCTGACAAGTGGCTTTACAATTTCTTGGGACACTGGCCAGAACTTAAATTGAAAAAGCCTAGAGCATTAGAGATTGCCAGAGCAAAGAGTGCAACTAGAGATGCAGTTGACAATTATTTCACAGAACTTAAAAGAATTTTAGTGAAATATGATCTTGAAGATAAACCGAACAGAATCTTCAATATGGATGAAAAAGGACTGAATACTGAACATAAGCCACCAAAGGTTGTCGCTGGAAAATTTAACAAGACACAGGCTGTAACTTCAGGCAAGTCCAAGACAACTACTGTCATTGGGTGTGTCAACGGGATTGGACAACAGGTTCCGCCCTTTTTCATTTTCCCAGGTGCACGCATGATTGATGGATTGATGGAAGGCTCTACTCCAGGATCAAAGGGCACAGTCTCACCAACTGGATGGTCAAATACTGAAATTTTCTGTCAGTACATGAAAGACCATTTGCTGAAATACCTTCCTTCACGTGATAATGACTTTGTGCTAGTCCTGTATGATGGTCACAACTCACACTGCTCTCTTGGACTGATAGAATGGGCCAAGTCAGAGAAAATCATATTGTTTGTGTTGCCGCCTCACTGTTCACACATCCTCCAGCCCCTTGACGTGAGCTGTTTTGGCCCTTTCGAGGTTGCCTGGAATTCTGCTTGCCAGAAGTACATGAGAGAGTCAGGCGGGCGATTGATAACCAGATATGATGTCTGTCAACTAGCCTGCAAGGTATATTCATCTACCCTCACTGTGCCAAATATTGTTGCTGCTTTCAAGAGATGCGGAATCCATCCATTCAATTCAGCAGTTGTCAGTGATTCAGTAGTAGCACCAGCCACGACCTTCAAATCCCAGAATCCTCCACCCACAGAAAGTTCAGGAAACTCCAATGTGCCAAACTAAATTTCCCTTCATCATTACTGTAAAGTGGGGGTGTTGTGACAGGTGTAATGGGTGGGTCCACCTTGCTTTCTGCACCCCTGTAAGAGTTTTGAGGTGTGGGGCTCCATTTCTGTGCCCCAACTGTGAAAACATAGAAAATGAACAGTAAACTTAAAGCAAAAAAAGAAACAGTAAATATGTTTAAGACTGTTAAAATAGTGTTCAAATTACATTTTTTCAAAAGTTACACTTGTTTACCAGTTACTAACAGTTTAAATTTGTGTGCAGCGCTTTTTTATGTGTGCAGTGTAATTATAACAGACTGATTATTGGAGTAGCTTCCCTTGATCGAATATAGGTCGTGACCCTGGAGTTTAAACAAAATGGCCACCGGATAAACTTTTGCCGATACAAAAACATTGGTTTGGTGAGTACTAACTTTATGTCTTAAATTTATTGTAAAAATGGTTACTTTTTACAATTTAATCATTTGCCTTGCGATATTTCTTTGTATAAAAATATGCGCACGACGAATTCAGTTAACTGATCGAATATTGGCGGTACGGGGATAATAAAGCTACTTACAGTTATATACAGTGCAGACTGGAATCCTGAAATCTTCCCTGGTTTTCATGCTTTGATTATTATAGTTGATTAATACCAGCCATAAAATGAAAAATGAACTGTATTTTGACAGAATCACAAAACACAGAAGCTCATTTATACAGGTTATGAACTGGTTTTGAAAAACTTTTACGTTCCATCCTTTCGAAAAATCATCAGATTAGACGATGTCAGAAATGTCTTTTAAAACTTCCGCTTTAGTCCATGTCCTGTTAATTCCTTTATCTTGCAGATAGATTAAATGATCCTACAACAAACTGCTGTCTTACAAATGCGTTAATTCCTTTGCTTTCCGATGATTTTACTAAAACAACATCAACTTGTCAACGGTCAAGGTCAATCGCGGCCGTGCCATACAGAGTTACTGTTCCTCTATATAATTTCTACTCACTTCACAAACCTAACTTAGATAGGAAAAATAAGAGCGGCAAGAAAACACTAATTTTTTTTATCTCGGAAATGATATCTATAGCTTGGGCTTATAATCTAACTTGTTTTAATTACGATAGCGGTGCGGCAACCATTTTGTTTTTAATCAAATTTCATATCTGTAATGTACTAGCAGGATATGGAATATATCCTGTCTCCACGTGACGTCTGTTGACCAATAGAAATGCAAGAATCTTGTAGGAGGCGAGATAAATTTAAGTATCTAGCTCATATTTTATTGTTTATTGTAGTCATTTTAAACATTTGTTTAGAATTCCATTTTTAAAAGTGGCACACGAGATAATGTTTTGACACGAACTCATGCAAGTTGATCCCGATAAGGTAAAATATCCGGAAAGAAGGTATGTTGTGTGTGTGTGGGTGGGTGGGGGAGGGGGGGGGGGAGGGGTAAGAGTAGGGGGTTCTCATCCGAATATACTTTTTAACTGATGAATAAAACTGAACATTTGCGCATGTTTGAAACAATTTCCTTACTAAATTTCATTTTTGGGTTGTTTTTACCTGTCAGAGATACATTAGTCTATTATATGAATTAATGAGAAAAAATGTATGATTGCCTTATAGTGTGGCGACTTTGATCTAACATATTTATATCAAACTGCATTTCACCAGTGAGATGATATACTGTGCTAGTCTGTCGTATGACTGTAGACAAAATATTTATAAATGTACTTTAACATATATTTCTAAGTCAACAAAGTACATTACAAGTTGGACAGACTACCTCATTAGTATATGTTAAAATTGCTTCTGCATTATAAACGATAAACCTATGTACCATTACTATGACTTTACGTAAAGGTGGAACAACTGCGGTATGGTAAATGTGTACGTTACCGGATGTGACCAGTGGGAAAACTGCATTGTGACACCGCATTAATACATTTACTGTAGGGTTCCAGAGAAGTATAACTCCCAAAATATGTAAAATTAGACTGAATATTTCAAGTAGTAGTTATAAGATACACATCACCAACGTGGTTTACAAATTTATATTTTGGTATGAAATACATGATTTTTATTTGTGTGAAGACTACCGCCTCCTGTAAGCTAAACACGTCCATATGTTTCATACCCAAATGTGAACCACTAAACCACAGTCTATTTCTTAATGAAAGGGAGTGTAAGATGAACATAAGCATTTGTACACAACTTAATACTCTTAAACGACTGCATTTGATGAAATGAAATGAAAAAAATAGTTCTACAGAAGTTAACTGGCTTTCCAAAACGGGGCTACAAATATCAGAACATTTGGATGTACGATTGCTTACAGACGTCACGTCGTCATTCTTTTGTGATTACGCTAGACATTAGTCATAAGACACTTTCATGATGATGCATGCTAGTATAAATATATGCTGTAAGTTGAAAAGTTTATCTATAAAAACAGTTAAAGTAATGCATAACTGAATCAGTGTAAACAATGTTAAAGAAAGACAAATAAAAATGTGCTTATATGATATAAATAGCAAATTAGCAGTTTCCATTTTGGTATGTACTACATTGATGCGTTCGAAATACACACCCCTTAACATTTAAAACACGAATATATTTAGCTGATTTTTATTTTACACTATGGCCATAGACCTTTAGGATGATAGGTCAATAACAACTCTGTAAGACTTTTTCATGCTTTGTGTGAATAAATCATGTTTTAATGTCAATTTTCTTTCAATCTAAAACATTCGTTTGTCAGATATAAATACAGTTTGGTTAGCGTAAGAAATAAATCGCGATTTAGAATTGTTCATTTGAGTATATCTTTAATTACGTTAGTTTGCAAAAATATACAGAATGATACACACATCATGCCGTTACAAAGAATAAAACAGCTTTGTTAGATTTATAGAAACATTTCACTTAAAATATCACACCCATGTCTTTATATAAATCACGCTCTTAAAAATATCGCATTTTAATTAGATATATCAAAAACATTTTGGTTCAATTCCTGCGCATCTGAGCTCTGAACTGTGATAAATCAGGTGAAAAACGACTCGACGGCCTTCTCTATTTTTATTCTTACATGGTCATTGGAATTTCATGATAAAATTTTGCTGGGCTTCATTTATCCAAGTAGTAATAAACCGGACGTCATGTCACCATTTGATGTCAAAATGGACCTCATAATGCTGTCTTACCGGTCCGCGCATCAACCGTTGTTTATCGCAGATTCTAACACAACCGAATTCATTTTCCTAGCTGATTATTGTGTATTTTTATATATCAATACATTTTCCTGACGTCACAAATATTACGTCAGTCGCACAGGAAAAGAAATCAACACAAAATAGAAAATAGGCAAATACTAGCATTTGATGGATGTCGTCAAGGATGTACTCTAAATTCCTTCGTAACGTGTTAGAATCGAAATAACATATCAAATTTAGTGATTTGCTCTTCATTGTTTGTCATCTGATGCGTATTTTTATACCACTCGGGCTGCGCCAACGTGATATTAATTCTTATTTCTTAAATATACAGAGATTGACTACTTTCTTCTCTGTTTAACTGCAACCAAATCCAGATATGTCAGAATGTGCAATTTATTTAAGAAATAATAAGTTCCCAAAAGTGGTTTATCGTAGAATAATCCGAGTTTTGAGTTCTTATGCGTAAGAATATATCACGAAGGCCGTAGGCCTGAGTGATATATTGTTTCGCATAAGAACGAAAAACACGGGTTATTCTACGATAAATCACACTTGGGAACTTATTATTTCGATTCTAACACCACATACTAGTATCAACAGTGATAGGAAAAATGGTAACTACTTTTTACGACCGTGCCACGCACCTGGATCGGATGACGTCATTGCACGAGTGTGGTATATTGCAGAATAACCGAGATGGATTTTGCTCTACATGTATGTAGGTTATTTGCTGGTCGTGTTAGAATTAATGGTAAATCGCCATGAATTATTCCACTCAATTATTCTTTATGAGACCACGAACCTTTTAATCTAAATACATTAGTGCCTGGATACTTGTAAGTAACCAATATTATAACACATAAATCACGGTAATGCGACAAATATGCACAATCTATTTCCATTTACCGATTACCTCCCTTTTAATTGCGTTAACTGGTTTTTTTCCTAGGAAAACGATATATTCGATCGCGGATAATGTCACAAAAGTGTAATAAGTGTTGTTTTAAGGGTTTTGTATTGAAAAATGAGTATTATATTACAAACATTTTACGGTAATTTTGATAAAAAGGAAGGACCAGTAGCTGTTTAAAAACCACAATGAATATTTTTGTCTTTTTCTGAAATATATTATTTATTTACATTATTTCAATTTTGCATTCCTATAAAGATAAATTATATAACAATCTGTCAGGATTCATTAAAAAATATAACTACTAAGGGCATTTTTATCAAAATAACGGAAGTCGTTGCGCATGAATAAACTTTAGAGTAAACCTGCTTTTGATACCATAAATAGAAAGATATTAGCACAAAACACTTAAATCCCAAAAATCTTAAAGTTTTATTAAAAATTGAGCAAAATATGACGATTTAAAAAGAAATTTGCTGAAAATATCCTTTCTATGAGTTGTCTGCCCCTGACAAGAGAAGGTGCGAAAAGTCAGTGTTCCATATCCAGATTTCTATTTGACATAACCTTCAATCATTTTATGTTCATGGCTTGTCTCTACTAAAAAGTGCAAGATCGAATGACTTATAAGCCGGGCTATTAGTGAAGGTCACGCAAGTTTTTTCTGTATCGTTGACGAAAGCATTAAATATGTGGATAATCTCAGCAATATATAATATTGAGACAAAGTGACTGGTGCACGTTGGAAGATAAATTATCGCTTACTATATAGGTACCCATTCACCGAACTGCGCGTTTAAGTTAAGAAATATACGATTGAAACGGGTTAGTATATTTTCCCGTTCATGACCATGGTTCTTATAGAATACCTAGGGGTAAGGTATCAGATGTACAGAGGCATTTTCTTTCTGTTCTGGTTCCAGTGATCAAACGCTAGGGAATTTGGCACTTATTCCACAAGCTTTGACTGTACTCAGATTTTGTCGAATAATATCATTACAAACCCAGAAAAAGAAGTAGATCTATATTTAATATTAATATTATTAGGAGCACTCCTTCCTGGGATTGGAGCGATCTGATTTGCGAAAACAGTATGGATAATATATAAAATGTTCAGGCATAATAAGATTCTTAAAGCTGCTTTCCACAGTCCATTTAAATTTTGTTATAAAAAAAATTATTCTACTTGTAAGTGGTCGAATAATTCTGGTTTCAATAGTGAAACATTGATATTTGTTAAATTCGGCGTACTTTAAAAGAATTCAATGGTAAACAACTAACAGTTATAAAATAGCAAAGCAATTACTAGCATTTAGGAATGACCTGTGGCTTTTAAATTATTAATAGAATTGAAAGGTTGGGCTGGAATAAACCACTTCAGTTAAGGGGTACCCTGCCTTTTTATATCTTATGTTTATAATAAATATTTAGATGACAGCCTCCTTCTTTAATTAGACGCCGTGGTGCAGTGGTAAGCGTGACGTCCCTAGAATCTAACTTTTGTGAGTTCGAATTTCAACGGAGATCATATTGTTTTAATGTAATATATTTTTCATTTTATATTCTGCTAACATACACTTTAAAATTATGATAATGTTAAAATGTATTTGAATTGTATTTCTAGTATCATTTTGCTATTTTCGCATATAAAATAGGTTTTTCAAATATCTGCTTGATTGTGAATTATTCAACATGGTGTGTACTTGTACGAGAGTGCACGAACTTCACGAGGATAAGATTGTTTTATTGTTTTCATATTACATATTCTGCCACCATGAGAAAATAGCCTAACTCAGTTTAGCCAGGAAAATGGCACTCAACTCTCTCTACAAACGAACAATAAATAGAATTAGGAGGGTATATCTTATTCCTAATGACATACTTCAGTTCCTCACGTGACTTTGGAGATTCCGATTTATCAGTGTTCTTCAAATATATTTCAAACCCTTAATTACTAAATGGAACAGTCTGGAGAATCCAAATCTAAAAATAAAAGCGACAGGTCACTCCATAAAGAAACTTTAGACAAATGATAAGATTGCTTGCGATTCCCCGGAAAGTAGCTCAAATAAACCCATCTTTCAGAAGAGTTTTGGTTAAAACAATTATATATTTTGAATGAACTTCTATCTTTTAGTTAACTAGGTCTAGCGCAGCAGGTTTTCTTACGAAGTTTTGTCTTTGCGATTCAATGTGCGTAGAAAATAGCTGAAATGAAAGTTTTCGTGTCAATGACGTAGTGAACGTAACTGAAGAGCACGTGTAGGACCCCCAAATGTAAAAATGGTGACATATGTAAAAATGGTAACAAACGTAAAATAGTTTTACCATATATGTAAAAACTTTCTACAAATGTAAAACCGAGTTGTTACACATGTGGAAACGATGCTGGTGTAATAAAAAAGCATCAACAATGTAATAACAGACTTTTGGTCACATATGTAAAAACAATCTCCTACAAATGTCAAACACAATGTTCGCAATTACCTTGTGATTTCATCTATATGAAATAGTTTCGCAATTCATTTTCTTAAACAGAAACTATATATCCGAAGTGGTCTACCTAGTGATATGTGAAGCCTGCGCGCGTGTGTGTAGTGTATATTCCTTCTGCATAAAATATGGAAGACAATGCTCCTAGCGGCGAGTATAGGTAAATTGCTTGGGCAGGGGAAGGGAAGTGGGGGGGGGGGGGGGCAGAGGTAAACAGCACCACAAGCAGCATGCTACTTCTTAGGCGTGAAATACAGCTTATGTTTACATTGACTGCGTTTGTTACGGACCTGTGTTTCCCGTTTACCTTAGGAAGCATTTGAAAGGATGCGAAAAGCGATTTTCGTGCCATATTCGTGCACGTGCAGTTGGGAAGTGTATATTTAAGGTATGTACGTCTTTTCGATTATGTGGTTTGCCCTTTGCATAATTATGGATTTATGTTTTCGTTAGATGTTACGCAAAGATCATGAGCAACTAGAACTTCGTGAGTAGTCAAAAATTTAGCTATGCGGACTTCTCCCGCCATTATACTTTACAGTCAGTACATGTATTATATTACATATTAGTTGCTATATATTATAGGCGGACAAAACGTATTTACATTTAATATGTCGAGCCGCTTGCGGTACATGTAGCTCGACTTATTTGTCACAATGGCGGTTCGGTGTCAGTATGGGCGTCGCCCGTGCGTGCGTCCGTCCGACTTGCCCGGAATATAACTTCTTTGTGTTTTGGAAGATTTAAAAATAACTTTGGACAGATGTTCACAATGATGAGTAGGTGGTTCGTGCGCAAGAAGGCAGGTGAACGGTCAATATCACACTTAGGACATGAAGGTCAAAATAGACATTGTCCTGGCAATATCTTCTGCATGCCTGGAAGAATTTTGAAATAATTTGGCAAACATCTTGACCATGATGAGATGGTGTGTTTGCTCAAGACCCATGTCCATAGTTCAAAGGTCAATGTCTTACTTAGAGGTTATAGGTCAAAATAGACCTTTCGCGGGCTGTATCTTCCTCATACTTTGATGTATTTTGGAATTATTCGGGACAAATATTCACCATAATTAGGCGGAGTGTGGCGCACAAGACCCAGGTCTGTAGCTCAAATGTCAGGGTCACACTTGGAGGTTAAATGTCAAACTTACATTTCAGCTTTTCAGTACTGTAACTTTTTGGGAATACAAAAAGGCTTTTATTTTCATTCACTTTTCCACAACTTCCAGCTCTTATAGTTAATGTTTACATATGAATGCTGGCTCGACATTCTGCCCGTGGGCATGCTTGTTTATGATCACATTCTATAAAAAAAGCAAGAAACTGGGCCAAGTCACGTTACTTTTTTGACGGAAGAGAATTTTTTTACATGAACAGTGTCTTTTCTTTTGAGCTTTATATTGACATGCATTTTATTAACTCGTAACTTTTTCATTACTAATGACATACGAGTAGTGCGCAACACTAAAGTGAGTAACTTCCCTTTATTACGCTGACGCCATGTTTTCATATATCAATGTAAAGTGAAAAAGTAAAAAATAACATATGTGATTTAAACATAAAAAAATGCTATAATATATTAAAAAAACAAAGGTTTAAAAATTATTGATCACAATGGGATTCGAACCAACGATACAACAGAAATGAAAAAAGCCTAACGCGCACTATGAAAGTGTTCCTGTCAGTATTACATTGTATTAAATAAAAATGCATACTTAAGTCATGCTAATAATCGATTTCCCTTCTGGTTTTAGACTCGTCCAAATACTCATTTCGAAGTTGTCAAACTTTGACTGTACATTTGATCCTCGCAGTACAAAAACAAACGTCATAATGTTTATTATTATATTAAAAGAGAAAGATATAATTAGCAGTGTGAAGACTGATTTCTACCAGTGTCCTTCTGTCGTTCTGGCGCTCCACCACAACGAAAGAACGACGTTTCCACATTTGGCGTTGTCTCGTTCTGCCGTCCTGGCGCCCACACAAGAACGACGTTTTCATCTTTTGGTGTTGTTTTGTTCCCTCGTTCTCACGCCACCGCCAAAACGATATAACGAAGAATGCAACGCGACACCACTTATAAACGGCGCTCTTAAAAAGTCGTCTTCGTGCTCTGTCGTTCTGGCGCCAGAACGACAGAACGAGACAACGACAAAGGTTGAAACGTCGTTCTTTCGTTATGGCGCGGGCGCCATAATTTACCCTCAGAATCTATAATGAATGTCATTCAGATTTGTTTAGACATTTGCCGTTGTTTTGTTACGTCGTTCAGGCGGGGTCGCCAGAACAATAGAACGCCAAGACGTCGTTTTTGAGTGCCGTTTATGAGTGTCGTTCTTTCGTTCTGTCGCATTCCATTCTTCATAATGTCGTTTTGGCGGGGGCACCAGAACGAGAGAACGAAATATACGCCAAATGATGAGGAAAGCGTCGTTCTGTTGGGGGCGCCAGAACGACAGAACAAGACAACAACAAACCTAAAATTATCGCTCTTTCGTTATGGCGGGGGCACCAGAACGACAGAACAACACTTGCAGAAATCGGTCACCATATATAAGTAAGTTCGTTGTGCACTATGCTATAAAGTGAATAAAGTTACTTGTGATGAATAATCGGACAGTATGGATGCAGATTAGAATGCGATGTTTGTTACCAAAACGCATTAGTTTGATTTTCTCACGGCCTGAACCATTGTTAATTTGAAACTGTTCACGTGCATTTCGGAATGCTTGATGAAATGTACTTTATTCCGACGTTTTGGGCTATTTCGTGTTCGTCTATACACTTTATACCATTATTTTGATGAAAGGCACTAGATCATTTGCATCCGTAAAATGTAATGTGTGGCGCAGTCTTACTAGTGCTCAGGTAATGTCAGTCACATGCCTAACGTTTGTTATAAACATTGAAAATGACCGTTTGGAAGCCCCCGGTGGCATCAAACCGAATTCTACATAAAACTTGAAATGACACAGGTAAGCTGTGTAACCAAGCTTTAGCCCTTAAAACGTCCACATTTGACTAGCTACATACTTCAATAAGACTTTTAGTGCACATTGGCAAAGTCTGTACCTCTTGACAAGTTCCGTTTTCTCATAGATTCAGCCTGTCACGAAATATTACCGGTCTTCTTTGTAAACTCAACCTTGCAAAATAACATAGGGGGTAGCCATTTTTGCTTTTGACTTAAGTTTGACTAAATACAGATAACTACCAGTCCTAAAATCGACTCAAATATTGACTTAGTTTATTGTCTAAGACTTTTGATGAATAAGCTTAAGTCGATATTTTGAGACTTAGTTAAGACTTAAGTCAAATTATTAGTGTTAGTCCTTTTGTCAAGACGGCCCATGTTTTCCTACGGTTGTTAACAGAAGTAAAACACAAAAAAAAGCGAGAATGTCCTGCTTCACCATAGACCACTAGCATACCGTATGATCTATGGTAGGCGACAAGAAATCTATGATTAGCTTACAGTGCCGTTAGACTTAACGGTATGCGACCATTTTGCGACAATATTCCATTGTTATGTGAAGTGAGCCAAACAGATCACTTTGTAGAACTATGGCTATGAAGGCGTAACTATTTCATACAGATAAAATCACAGGATGACTGCGAAAATTGTGTTTTACATATGAAGGAAATTGATTTTACATAATTATGTGACCAAAACTTTGTTTTTACATTTGTAACCTTTTTCATTACATATATCACCAGCAACGTTTTTATATCTGTAACAACTCGGCTTTACATTTGTAGAAAGTTTTTACATACACGGTAAAAATATTTTACGTTTGATACCATTTTTACATATGTCACCATTTTTACATTTGGGGTGCTACAGGCACGTCAAGAATACTTTTAAAAGTGTTTTGTTACATCAGGTAAAACATATGGGGCATGGGCAGTGTTGTATTTTCCATTACTGCTCATGAACAGACTCAATCAAACCGAGTCTACAATTTTCACTGTTTGCCTTGTTCTCGGTGCTTCCGAGAGATCTACCTCTCAGATTATATTTACTTCACAACAGCGGGTGTTAATTGCTGTGTGGCGGCCGTAAAAAAGTCGCCCCGACTTCATCTCAGTGTTGTTATATTCTCTGGTCCTTCGGGATCATTTATTTTAACAAATTTACATTTGAAGATTGAATACTGCTTAAGCCGGTGCTAGGGGACGTGAGCAGTGTTGCATTTTCCATTTCTGCTCATGAACCGACTCAATCAAACTGAGTCTGCAATTTTCACAGTTTGCCTTGTTCTTGTGCTATCTACTTTTCAGATTATATTATATTTACATACAATCATGATTTAATAATAATTATCTTCGTAATTATATTAAGTTTTAGGACCATGTTTTACATGAAAAATGATCGCGTTTTCTTCTTTTTCAGAAGTCGACGCTCGAACTATCTCCGGAGAAATTAATAATCCTTTAAAATACAACATCTTGGAAAATGTTTCAGGTGTTGACAAATAAAATCTTACATATTGTACTTTTAACGATGAAATACCTTGCTCTTTCCAAAGCAATTCACGCTTGAGAAAATGTTAGGGATCTGATGGCAAGAGGTATAGCTAGATTTTGTGCCTAAAGTCTTGGTAACCAATTAATGATTTCTTCTAGGACAAACTCTACCAGATTTCTGAAAGGAAAGGACGGAACCTTTATTTATCCTTTTTTAGCAATTGGCGACTTCCGAAAACAAATCACTAACTGTAAACTTGGCTAAAGGTATGCTTAACTTTATTTTGTGCAGTTTTAGCACTCGGACATTATTTAAAACTATTATTATCATTCGGAAATGATGAAGTATTCAAAGTATTTAACTGTACGAAATGTAGCTCTTAAGTAGGTCCCTATTCTTGAATACAAGTACCATGGTAAGATAGTATAGTTTTAAATATATATATATATGTATATATATACTTGACAATGAAAAGACTCGGCACAAGATGGAAGTCTATAAATCAAATAAATAAAATGACTTCACATGCCTTTCCAACAGTATTTAATTATAAAAATACAAACGATAGGCGAAACTAGTTTGTGTATATATATATATATATATATATATATATATATATATATATATATATATATATATATATATATATATATATATATATATATTTCATACACCGTTTATTCATTTTTCTTAAAGTTACCCTCAACTCAACGTTAAATTCATCAATTTAATAACAATTACATAACGGTGATACCCGTAGTATTCATATTGGCTGCTTAAATATACCAACGAAAATTATTAAATAATCACGATTATAAATTTTCAAATCGGTGAGGCAACGTCTTAATTCATAATGAAATTTGTTTTTCGTTTTGTTGTTTTTTGTATTTTGTTCAATAAACATTATTTTTGTTTAGTATAGATTCAAACCGACAGAACTTAGATCATATGGCAGCTTTTCCAGCTATTTAAGGTAAAGGAAACCCCCAAGTGCCTCACCAGGCATTGTTTCAGGAATGGAAGAGCACATTCTACTACTATCTACTTCTAGGATACAACGACCCGTACTTCAACATCGGGATGACACCTTATCTGGGGCTGCCCGTACTAAAGCGACGTTCACTGCAGACACGTCCGCGCGTTGGGCAAGTTGAAAGGTGTAGTTAAACATAGTTCAACCTAGTACTTATTCGCATCCTTTATGTTTTGTTCACCGTTTCCACCATTTTTACAGTACTAAGACGTACTGCTCCGTACCTATCCGTGTCCGCCCCACCACAGACCAGTCCCATCCGCATCGTACCTCGACGCACGGATATAACCGTACGTGTGACTGTAGCTTAGCGAACAACGAGGGAGATTCGCTATTGATCCGATCATAAATATTCCATTACTGCCCGCACTGCGGCTGATTATGCACTTCGTATTAGATTTCTAGAAAATGACGATGACGATTCTGGCTGGATATGGTTGATTTGATCCGTAATGTTTGAATTTTTAATATTGAAATAGGAAGAAAAATAGGAAGGTGCTTGATTTTTTAACTTTGGGCAAAACATACTAGTTGTAACTGTATACGAGGGGCGTTCAATATGTAATGTTACTCCGTATGTAGTGCCGTAACCGCTGGTTATTTTTAGATGCGGTTTTTCGGCATATTATAGAGCAATTTATTGGGAACACAATGCAATATAAATTATAAAAATCGGCAGGTTCAAAGTAAAAATAAATTCATTTTAGTGAGGTGTACTCAGGTATATTGGACCATAATTATAATTTAGGTTTGTCCTTGGCATCCAGAGTCTCAGAAAAAAGAATAACTTGTTAAATCACAAAATTCTTATCATTTTTCTATGAGGTACAGCAGTTTGTGATGCGACTGCGTTTGTTTTAAACTAGACTAGCTCCTAGACTATGATATATCTTTTTACAATTTTATGATTGAATGTAGTGAACTGAGCCAGTCTATATCCTATGTCCAATATCATAGTCTAGTACAATCCGAAAATTTACAAACCTCTTTTTAGGTTTGTTATCAATCAATGTCAAGAGCTGACCACAGCCTAACTGATAGAGATCAGTGGTTTACTGCCACATGTTTATGCAATTTATTGAGACCATCTAGTAGCTGGAATTTACAACTGCAGGGGTGGTATCACCTCTTGGTGCATGAATGAATATCCAGGTTCAGGGGCTGAATAATGCATATTGAAGTGTTGTATTTGATGGACAGTGAAACACAAATACAGGCACATAAATCTGCAATCTTGCTCTGAGAATATTCGGACAGAATGCTTTCATTTCTTGTTATCCTGTATTCTATTAGTTAGAAGGTCTATGACTTTTCTGGGGAATTTGTATATGTAAATACATGATAGCATTTTTTTACATCAAAATTGGTATTTCTGCAGAAGATAGAATCGTCTCAAAGTTAGCCATATTTTAAGCTTCTAATTCTTGTGTTTCTTATTTGTGCAAATTACGCATGTTGCATACTTATATAATATTCCTTGGTTAATTCCAGTTGTTAACTACTACTATACAAATCAAGAAAATCCCATACTTGTATAATCTTTAGTAAAGATTAGCAGAGCCAAATGTTTTAAAATAAAAATTAATTGATTTGTGAAAAATATAATGTTAAATAGAGACATGTGGTTTGTGTTTTGGTGTTGAAAATGTAACTCTACATATTAAGATTTAGTTACATATTTCTTATAAGGTGCATGCACATGCATTTGTTCAATTAATCGCCAGTGTAGAGAGGACTGGGGGTGATTGAAAATCTTATGTATACTATAAAGTAACATTATTTGAAATTTTACGCGCTGGGGGTTATCAAATCTTATTAGACCACTTTATTTGCTATTTAGTTTATAATAGCACAGTTTTTATTCATGGAAGGCTTGTTCAATTTACCAAATACTTCATTTTAACTTTAAAAATGTTTAATACTCTAAATACAAGTAAGCATTTGATATTCCGCATAAGATATATAGCATTAGGAGTTAACATTATAACTCCGCCCTTTCATTTGAAAAATGCCACATGCCAAATGCAAAATATTTAATGCCAGAAGCTAGATCTTGAGTCATAATTGTCAAATGCGATGGCAAAACAATACTGTGGAAGGAGATATAACTTAATAAAAATGGCATTTAGCATTAAATAATATGTATTTAGCATAAAGTTATTGGCATTTAGCATTAAAATTGACATTCAGCAATTAGCACGACGAACCGGCCCCCATACAAAGTTTAATGCTAACATGCATTGTCCGATGCTGGCATGACATGGTAGAAGATGCTTCAGATCAGACTCATGAAACATGATGCAGATCTTTATTTCATAAAATCAATGGACAATTAGCATTATCTTTCAGCATTATAAACATTAGATATTTGAAATTTTCACATTTATTATGAGTAAGAATATTGTATTTAGCGATTAGCATTAGATATTTGGCAATAAGAATGGTGCACCAGCCTTCCATAATGCATCGACCTTCAATAGTTTTTTTTTTTTTATCAATCTTTGTTAAGAAAATAAAACGTCTAATTTTGTCTATATCTACTGGCTTTCCATTGGGACAACAAGTCTCGGTTTATTATTAATACCTCTGAAACGTTTTATATGGTAGCGATCATAATCTTCTTTTTTGCCACTTATTATACAAAGCAGTTTCTTTATCGTTTGAATAAACTTGAACTCGACATGTTTTTTAAAATGTACCTTTGACAAAGACACGCTGTAATAAACTTTTAAAATCCATTCTTCAGTTTCAGAATTATAATGATTAGAATAATCATTTAAATAAAATGAACATATTATTGTTAATAAATATATTTGCAAGATGACCCATTAAGATTTCAAAAGTAGCAAATGGTTTGTTCTAGATGAGAATGGTTCTTCAACTATCACCATTAAAAATCAGTTAGGTAAACAGATTTATGATCAGCAGCATAACACTTGACCACTAGCTTGATGTACCAAATTATCCATGGGTAATCTAATAGCCATAGGTGCCAATCATCTCTCTGAGAGCATTTCGGATTGTACTAGACTGATAATTTCAACATCAGTCCTGTGTGGAAATCTGTAAAATAGACTGGCCTTTGTCTCTATGAAATTGAATTTGTCAAAAAGGGAAAAATATAGAAATATAGTTATTATCAGTCTAGTGGCTAGTCTAGTTTTAAACTATCTATTGCATTTTTAATTTTACAACACAGCTAAAACATCTAAACTCGAGGTTGATTCTATCTGGAATGGGTGTTGAGAGCGATTAATGAAAGTTGTAAGAACTAGTTTCGCAATCGAGAATTAAGATACTAGTATCAACTTAAAATATAATAATTTTTAAACGATGATTATCGCGCCTGCAAAAATTGCAGAGGCTTATTATACTCACCTTATCATTTACTGAGTAAAAATATACACACTCAATTTAAAACTGTTATTAACCTTTTTGTTTTAGTTTTCATATGTTTTTGTGAATATCATGATTTGTTTTATCAGTTTAAACTGAAAATTGAACTATAGCTCTAGTTGTTGAATAGAAGAATCACAGACTTGCTTATTACAATCTCAATATTTTAGACATAAAATTGTCTAGTATACCCGAGTACACCTCACTCAAATGATTATATTTTCACTTTGAATCTACCATTTTTTATAATTTATATAACATTGTGTTGCCAATAAATTACTCTATAATGTGCCGGAAACCGCATCTAAAAATAACAAGTGGTTACGAAACTACATACGGAGTAACATTACATATTGAACGCCCCTCGTACTGCTGTTTCTGTTGTTACTTTAAATGCTTTACTATAATTCTGGTTTATCTCATTGTTTCAAAAATTTGCTCCTGATTCTGTTTTAAACTTTATGTTTGTTTTGTTTTACCTTAAACAGCTTTGTGTATAGTACAAATACATTTTTGATGTTG
The DNA here is from genome assembly GCF_021730395.1 of Mercenaria mercenaria. Taxonomy (NCBI): domain Eukaryota; kingdom Metazoa; phylum Mollusca; class Bivalvia; order Venerida; family Veneridae; genus Mercenaria; species Mercenaria mercenaria. The sequence continues at coordinate 32,227 of NW_026459737.1, forward strand.
TATTTGTCTGTAAACACATCAACTGTATTAAAAAGCAGTTAACAATTTTCGGTTTGTTTTCATGTCTAGTTATATAACCATGAAAAAGGACAGGTAACCATTAGCACAGACCATCATAAATTAACTCAATCCTCAAAAAAGGACATTTTCAACATTCAACATCGAAGGTTATCAACAGTCAGGTAAACTCAAATCTTGAGTACTGATATTATTGATTTACTTAAGGCCTTCTAATGACTTTAACATTTAGATATGAATGTTATCAAACACTTCAAGAACACTTAAGACGACATGTATCTGTCTCGTGCTGATATAATTCTTTGTTGGAGGTGTACCTGTATCGACATTCTTGTTACTGGTCATAACACGTGAAAATGTTTTAGATAATTTCATTTACACTTTACTGAATTTCGTTCATATTTATTTGTGCCCGGCCCGTATATATTAATCAATACAAGAGGCAAGTTAACTGACTTCTTGGACTTTCCGAGGTTTATTCTTGTTAAATTAAACATATTTGATTTTAAACGATTAATGAATCATTTACGAGATAGTTGCTAAGGAGATAGACGGAAATCTATCTTAATTTATGGTTGCTTTTTCTGTATTGCATAAAGTACCGTACCTTTCATCGTATAACTGTTTACTCATAAATACAGAAAAAATGAAGAACAAAAAGCAGTGGGATATTTCAATAGGAAACATTTGCTGTGTAGTATTATATAGAGACCAATCAGTTTTTTGGATTTTCTCACACTGATAATAGAATGTCTGTCGGTTTAAGTGTCCTCAAACGCAATAAAGCAATCATTGATAGTTTTCAAAATACTTATCTTTTTGCACACACGTTTTCAATACGAAAGTTATGAGTTCCTACTGGATCTGTGTCCTTCTTAGGCACAGTTTTATCCTTAAGTATTTATAGGTAAGGGTAGATAAACAAATGCATATTTAAATTGTGGTTGATACCTTCGAACACCGCTTTGTCAAAGGAAAGAATACATTTTGCCGCTTCATAAACATACTATTTTCTTGAATATAGGCCGGTGGTGGCAAAATAAATTAGGGATTGTGTCCGAAATTCTATGTCCTTTACAAAGGAACCAGATACATTTAAATATGCAAATATTTTTAACGTGTAATAGTGATAATATGTGTGAAGATTTAATTTAACAATGTGGAAGTAGTTCACACCAAAACCATAAAGTTGCACGGGCGCATCGATGCCTTCCGTCGTTGTCCAAATTCGGAAACTTATATTCGGTACACCTAAACTTCATAGTGATCATTTGTAGAAAGATTGAAAGAAATCAATTTAAAATGTGAAAGTACCAGCCAGGAATGATCTAGAATAAGCATAAAACAAATTGTCTTCATCAGAACAACGAGCGTATACAAATACTAGTGTTAGCAAACAGGCACATCAATAAATGCAATACTTTGCTGTCATTAATACGTAAGAAGTATGTTGAAATAACCCCTATAGGGCAGTTCTCAAATATTTCCACAGTAGACCCATATATAAAGATTGGTATAGCCGTCAAGCATTTACCAACTTTGACATCTGAAGTGACTTTTTCAAAATATAATGACAGTCTTTAAAAACTGTGTCTATAAGCATAGACATTATTTTTGTTGTTATTTTTATCAATCAAATTAATAAGATATTTAAAGACATTAGAAAGCAAAATGAGAAACTACAGAAGGTGACATTCCTCTTTTAATTTTTATGTTGGATCACTTCAATGGTTTTACTGATATTAGAGCATAAATAAAAATGCCATCAAAGGTCATATTTTCTCAGATATTGGCAAACTATATGCAATTTGATGAATTGTAATGAGAACTGTCAAAGAAAAAAATATCTATGGTTACGTTATTAGAAAATGCAGCTTGATTTTAAAGGCTGGAAGTTTTTACAGTTAGCACTTAAACAATGTTTCGAAATCATACCTGTTCATACAAATTACGTTTTTATCAAGCGGCTTACGTGATAAATATTAGGGACCAAGGTGTTTAAAAAGATATCCTAATTAAAACAAGTGGACTTCGAAACTATAAGCTGTTTACGTGTAATCTTAAAAAAGATAATAGGTAAGGGTAGATTTATTCAATTGTTTATATGGAGGCTTATTTACGCCACTATTAATCTGAAGTCCTATCGTTAAGGAAGAATGCTTAACTTGTATGGTAAACATATTGATATTTGAATTCTTGTCATTTCTTTTCCTTGTCGCGAAATACCAATATTGCCAAATTTCAATAACTGTAAGTACACACTTTCTGAAATAGAGACATCTTTTCTTAGACAATATTTTTAGACAATATTTTTTAATGAAACGAATCATACCCTGCTCGGTTACCTGCATAGTCAACACCATTAGATTGACCACATAGATTAGACTCATTTACTTTAGCTCAGCTGCGATAAAAGTTTTAAGTTTCTCTCACTCCGCTTCCTTGAAAAACATTACTGATGTCATATGAGATTGATTGAATCTTCACACCACTGTCTATTGTCTTGAGTTGATATGCATTATACAGCTTCCAAAATCTTCTTTTGAAATTTTACAAAATTATGTCAATTCATTCATTTGACAAGACTGTTGAATGGTCGAGCATTGCTGTCAACCGACAGTTCTTGTTTATATTTACAGCTAACATGTAGTTCTTAAACTCGTAGCATTTTAATGTTGAATGTTTAGACATGTTGAAATTTCAGGATATGTGATAGAGTATTTTAATGTTTTACTTAATAATCTCTTGTAATTCAATATTATGAATGGCGTTGTACTTTTTATGGCTTTTATATTTGTATGTATGTAAATATGTGTACAATGATGAGACTCAAATAAACAAATAAACTATGAGAAGATTTAAGCGTGACTCAAGCAGGGTTCAAACCCACGCCGTTTGGTTGAGAAGCCGATACCTCAACCACAACACCATCGCTATAAAAGCCAATCTAATTAGTCACATGTATTTCATTCAAGTTTACATAAAGTGCTTAATTTACAGACGTATGTCTTTTTGTTAGTATGACGAACATTAGAATAAATTAATGGTAAAAGCAGAAATGTTTGAGGGTTTAATTTTCGCTATATTCCCGAGGTTTCGCGAACATTACTTCTCGCGTGAATATGTACTATTTGTATAATGCAAATCAAGCAAATCTCGTTATTACACAAATCTTCCCCAATATATATAACAGAAACGGCCTTATTTACAAAAATTGGCTATGTTTATTGTTTCCGCAATAACTGTGGGAGAGTATAACGACAAGTCGAACAGAATAAACCATATCCATGTCACCGTATAATTTAGAGCGAAAAGTCTTTTTTTATTTTTCAGTGTGGTAATTTAACAAATACTGACCGTTTAGTCCCTGGATATAAAATACACGCAAGCCGTGTTTGTAACAGGTATTTACAGGTAATTAGAGATATTTGAACCACGATCGATCTTACGGTAGTACGCTTTACGATATGTACATTTTATGTCTACCCAACTTATTAAAAAAGCCGAATCAACAGTAGATTCTTTTATACAATTTCGTGAATATATAACCTTGCCAACGTACTTAGTATTTCAATTTCGCGTAATTTTTACCTTTCCAAAAGAAGTAAGCCAGAGATCATTGTGAAAATCATTGAACAGCAATAAGACTATAAATTTGATAAATGCGTTATATTGCAATGTTCTAGATCGTAAATGAGTATTTTGCAATTAACAGTATAAATCATACTTCGGGAAAAGTTATATAATCCATTCATTTACTGAACAAACGTTACAACTTCAAAATGTATGGAACCTTATAGGACGCTGTTATTTGCGTCAAATGTCATAGTCTCGCTGTTTTTTTTTCATTATGTTGTCATCAGCTGGTGAAGAATACGAAAATACACTTGCTACAAACTTGGTAATACTGAACTAAATAACACTTTGAACGAAAAAAAATACAGCTTCTTTAGAGACTTCATTTGTAACAAAAATAACGTAAAATCAAATGACAGCCAACGTACATAGGAGACATGACGATAAGTGGCTTCCATACAATTCTACACAATATTTAATTCAAATATTGGTAAAAATGTATCTGTGGGTTAAGAATATTTGAATGTAGCTACTAATGTAAATCGTTCATTCAAGCAGTGGTGGTAAAAACGTATGTGTTGGTTAGATGTCTTATTTAATGTACTTTCCCATGCAAATAGTTCATGTTTTGCAAAATTCCTTTAATCTAAGTGGTTGCACTGGAATTTTTTCAAGAGGGCAAAAGTACTTAGAAGTCAGCTGATATCTTCATTGTCAGGAAGAAGTGGCTATAGCTATTCAACAATTCTGAAAAAAAAGAAGTCGTTTTCCAAAAGTGCCGATTGTGTCTGAAATTATGAGTAAATTTAAGACGGAGGATGAATTTTGCAAACTTCATGAAAATAAGTTAAACGAGCACGTATGTGTTAACCATTCAGAAGTGATTTGTAGTGACTGTTTACGTGAAAGTCATAAACAATGTAAAAATGTTAAAAGCATTAAAGAGTACGAGCCAATATACTCGAAACTGAATGAGAACGATATAGATTTTTTGAAAGACGAGTCTGATGAGCAATTAATCAAGGTAAAGACACTTATCAGCACAAATACTGACAAACTTTCTAGACTTGAAATATGTAAAATGAAGTTGAATAGTGCTATCTGCCGCGTGAAGAAAAATATAAGTAAAGCCGAAGCAAAACAGAAAGAACTTTCTCAAACGTGCTCAACAAATCTTAATAAATTAAAAGGCACAGTTAAGGAGTCAAAAGATATATATGCTCATATGAAATGCAACACAGATATATCGAAAACTAAACATGATCTTCAGCAGTCGTTTCAAGATGTTTTTACGATGATAGACTTAACGAACCTCATGCAAATTGTGTCAGAATTGCAATGCGATTTGGCAAATATAAGTAATAAAATCGCGTTGAAAAGTAACCCAACACGCAAGGAAAAATATCAGCCAACTAAGACCGAAATGCAAGGGAAACAAGAAATAAAAATAAACAACCTGTCAGACAGTTTTAATTCTACTTATCACAAAGAGGGACCTCTTGACAGTACAAAATGCGTTAAAAACTGTGAAATACCAATACCGGAAAGAAATCAACAAGGGAAGAAAAGAGTTCCAGACAAACAAGAAATAAATCCAATACCGAACTTTAGCTTTCATTACAACCCTCGACATCAAGAAACAAAAACATCAATGAATAACCTGCAAAACAGAAATCGCCCAAAGTCTTTTTATTCAGGACGGGACTCTGGTTACAGTTCAGAAAACTCATACAGAGTATCAATAGAAAACATAGATCAACTTAAATGTACGGATGGTAGACGTTCTTGTCCACCTTTTCCCTTCCCTCCTCGACCAATAGATTACAATTTAAATACAATACAAGATATAGGTTCAGAACCATTCAGAGAAGCGAGAACACTGGGTCAAGTTTTACCACATTTAACAAATCCAAATCGCAGAAAGTAACTGGGTAGTTTCTATCTTTGCACTGAGGTATTGTTAACTGTTGGTTGTACTACGCTACATGTATATATTTCTCTATCTTTTTTCTTTTGTAATCACGTGCGGACACTTCACTGTTACAATGACAATGATTATAAACATAGTAATGAAAGTGATAATATGTCTTATCTGTAGTTGTCGTGTACATGCCGAAAGCGACAATTTGTGCTCTGTCGATTTTATGCGTAAAATGGTACCTATATTTGTCACAATTATCTGGTTGTCTATGAAAGTTTACATGTACCTGTAAAACTTCTTATGAATGTAGTAATGTATGTGTACAAGTATTGAAACCCTGGTTTCTTTAAATATAGGTTACTGACTGTTTCAATTCAGTGCCCCTATTTTGTACTTGTTTTTTTTTTTTTTCTATGTACCTTGTTATACAGTGTGGGAATCACGTAACTGAAAATGGTACGGAACACGGAAATCAACATAGTGGATTTTTTTGATTTTTTACCAACTTTCAAAGGTAAGTAAAAACTGCAGCATTTATTTCGCTTGTATTATAATGTAGTCTATGCGAATTTTAACGCTCTTTCCAGCGATGTATGTGTCTTGTCTATGTTCCTGTAGTTTCCGAGTTACCTTCGAGGTTTTGACCGAAGCGATAATAATTTTCGGTAAAAACGCAATGGTACGATACACGTAATTACACTTTGAACACAATCTATGTAATGTACAGCTTTTCGTACTTGTTTCAATCTGTAACTGTTAGGTCTTTATCATATAGTAACCTTGCACAGTGTTTGTGTATGATTTTTCGCGAATTCTTGCAAAAAACTGGACAAACTATTGAAATGGTACGCAACACGTGCTATGATACGCAACACGTACTAACTTTTGGCTGTCTGCTACGCAACGCGTGCATGTGTCACCGACGACGATTTTACTTCAAATTTGCGCCATAGTTAATTTATTTAAAACGTGGTTTTCAGTTTTTAAGATCGTTCGGAAGAACTGCAATGATTTTTATGTTTAAAGAAGTTAGCACGCTAAAAAAACAAAGACAAATATCAAACAGGGAATGCCACGTACCAAAAACGCAGCCTAGGACTTACATGTTTCAAAATTACATAAACTTTATTAATCTTATTTCAAAATGGTGCAGTTGTTTAGTTTTTTAATCTTGCATACTTTTTTTCTACAGAAATGGCAAACCCTAAGAAGAAACCGGGTCTGACACTTTGGGGAAAAAGAAATTTGAAGAAATCACATGTTCGGTACTGCAAGCAGAAAGATACTTCTTGTGAGAAGAAAACAGGGAACTGTTAGTACATCAAGGAACGTAGCTCAGAGAGGAGCTCTATTTATAAGGTGGGAGAAGGCTAGGACGAATGAATCTAAAATGTTTTCGATGAAGAGGATGGGGCTGGAATGAGAAGTGCATATAAACGAGAAAGGAAATAGTACGATATTAGTACCGAAAATAAAAGGAAGATGATATAAATACAATTGACGAAAAGAAATATTATTTGAGTACTTAATGTGATATAAATATACACTAAATGAGACGAGGAATTTAATACAAATAAAGGGAAGTGATATAAATACTGACTGAAAAAGAACCGATGTTTTTGATAGTAAATTGTAAAGAAAATGTTAGATATTCAGTAAACAATGTTAAAACAGTGTAAATAAAATTATGGGGCTAAATTGTATGCAAAAAATATGATATAATATGAATGGGAATAGAAATACTCAATGAGAAAAAGAAATTTCTAATTACAGTGTTCTTCTTTTTAGTTTGTTTTAATTTATTGTTGGAAACTTGCTGCATAAATTCTGCATAGATAATGAAAATAAGCTAAACTAATGGCTTTGATAGTTCTTTTGTCAACTGAAAACATAATCTCTTTTTGCACATTTTTTTTTTTTTGTGACATAAAATTGTTTTAATTATGTATTTAATTGCAGTAAAGAAGTAACCAAACTGTTACTCAAGTTTCTAATCACAGTGAAATTGAAAAGATAGAGGGCTTATGTTAGAGCCCCACTAATACCAGTCTCTTTATATGAGAAAACTAGGTAGTTTTGATCTTGTGTTGGTTCTTTCAAAGCCTCAATCCGCTCGTAAGTATCTGGAATACTGTTTCAATGGACAATATAGCCACCAAAAGCAAAATTAGTTTAAATTATTATAATTATTTATTAATTGTCCCTCTTTTGTTCGTAAATGTAAAATATCTATTTAAAATCCTGGTTAAAACAATTAAATCACACATAAATAATACTGAAGCAAACTACAAGTACCTGAGTATACAAAACTGAAACTAGAAGCAACGTCGAAATTGAGATACCGTCACATAAAAAACCCATACAAATGCCAATTATAAACATAGTAACACAAAACCATAAAATCGCGAGTAGAGTATTATGAAACAATAACAGATTTATTCGCTCCAAAAATATCCCACAGACACATGGGGTCTGAAAAACATACCCCTTTACCAGACCCCCATATTAGCTACGCCCATATACAGCATTATACATCCCGAGACACAAAACAATCGTACATAATATAAACGTTCACCCAGTTTGCAAACATGGTAAGGTTGGTGAACTTTTAAAACGTGATCCGATGAAGGCTTTTTATTTTGTATGATTGTTTTATGTCTGGGGATGTACCATAATGTTAAAAGATACTATACAGGGGTGTAGCAGATATGTGGGCCTGGCCAAGAGGGATAAGTTTATTAGATCCCATATACAAAAAGTAATGTAGTTTTTTTTTCAATGATACTGAAAAAAAAAAACGTTTTCTGTTAAATGTTTCCATGAAGAAACTATCGAAACTGTCGACTATAAATTTGACAGGAAGGTATAAAGTAACATTTATTTAGAGTTCAATAATTAGTTCAAATTTTAGATGATTTTAGCACGATTGTACGGCAAAGTTTATCAAAGATGTTTATGGTGATGACGACATTCCCAATACGTGCTCTTCCCTATTTTTGCTTCCGCTCATAAAATTAATAAATCGTCCTCCAAACATTCTCCAGCCAAGTTTCCAAAACATCTTAGTTTTATCCGAGTATCATCTCATTTGTGTTGTATAAGTGCACCCAAACCAACGAACAACCTCCATCCAAAAAAGAAATGCTATACTGTTCAGTGGGAAATTTTATCATTACATCATCAAGTCCATCTTCCTCTGATAATACCGAGAAAATTTTTGATAATAAACTTTCATTAATTGCTTCATCAGACACGTCAACGGGGTCTACGTTGTCTGTATTATGCAGCTATTCACACTGTAATCCAGTGTTTAAGAAGTGTTCTATATCGTCTTTACATATCACTGTTTTCCTCTGCAGGTCAAAGTGATCTTAAATGCTTTAATTTTAATCGAGAGATATTGTATGTTTTTTTTCTTTTTCAACTTATTTGATGGATATAAATTGTAGATTGGATTAAAATGACTTAGGTGACGTAAGCAGAGCTTTTTTTTTTTCTTCTCGCTGGTTATTTCTTAGCTCATTGCGGCAATTGCAAATTTACTTTAATATTAATATTCTTGCTTTGCTTTTTTATTCTTTTCTTTTTCCTTAGGTGGCAGACCGGGTTTCTTCTTAGGTTTTACCATTTCTGTAGAAGAAAAGTATACAAGATTAGAAAACTAAACAACTGCACCATTTTGAAACACGATTAATAGATTTTATGTAATTTTGAAATATGAAAGTCTTAGCGTGTTGACGTCTTTAAACATAAATAATGATTGCAGTGCTTACGAACAATCTTAAAAACTGAAAACCACGTTTGAAATAGTCCGATAATTTAATCATGACGCAAATTTGAAGTTAAATCACCGTTGGTGACACATGCACGCGTTGCGTAGCAGACTGCCAAAAGTTAGTACGTGTTGCGTATAATAGCACGTGTCGCGTACCATTTCAATAGTTTGTCCAGTTTTTGCAAGAATTCGCAAAAAATCATACACAAATACTGTGCATGGTTACTATATGATAAAGATCTTACAGTAACAGGTTGAAACAAGTACGAAAAGCTGCAAATTACATATATTTTTGTGTGCAAATAGTGATTACGTGTATCGTACCATTGCGTTTTTACAAAAAATTATCCTCGATTAGGTCAAAACTTCGAAAGTAACTCAGAAACTAGAAGGAACGTAGACAAGACACGTACATCGCTGAAAAGAGCATTAAAATGCACATAGACTGTGCTATTATACGAGTAAAATAGATGCTGTAGTTTTTACTAATCTTTGAAATTTGGTCAAACAGTAAAAAATCTGCCATGTTGATTTCCGTGTTCCGTACCATTTTGGGTCACGTGATTCCCCACACTATTTATAGGTTTTTTATGTTTGTTGCGTTACTTCCTTTCAACATTTCCCATTTTAATTCCTTTTTATGCCCATGCTTCCATTTTTTTAACTTTCAACTTGTTACCCTTTTCCAGTTTTATATCTTTCATAAAATAAAAATGTATTTATTTGTATGTTTTATGAAGCAACCCGCACGTTAGATCTTTTCACTACAGTTTCTATTGTTGGTTGGTCATTTTTGCGATGTGTGGGTCTGGCTGTGTTGCTTCCAGAGTGACTACTTTTTCCGTATATGTTTGGTGAAATAATTCAAAGATAACCCTCAGATGATTAAGAGTCAGCCTAAATATTCCGACCTGTATGCCCTTGAAATGTATACGTTTAAACTCTTTTCCCTGCAAACTTATTATAAGGGTTTTGTGATATATAAATCTGTAACTTACATTTATATAGAATTCAATCCTCCTGATTAACAACATTCAGTATTATCGACGTATCGTGCTATAATCTAGTTTTTGGTTTTCGTTATATTTCATGCACAATGATGAACCTATTGAAATTTGCATTTCATTAATCGATGTACAAACATAGAGCATTTTCACTTGGCCTTTACGGAATTGTTTAACATAAAAGCAAAGTAAGTTTATAAGATGACAGTTATGTTATGTCTCCTAACAGTAATCTCTTGCCAATAGAATAACCTTACAGTATATATATTTTTGCAGATGTTTTTTTAAAGATGTAAAAGTCATACCTTAAAATTTGCCCTTTGTTTCCTACAATTTAAGTTCTAAGTTCTGAAATATACGGCAGAGAATTACTGCAAAGGCTGTATTTTAAAGCTATGATTTTATTACATTGAAATTATGAGTTTTTAGCTATGTACAGTGTGTACTATAGCATACGCAGCTGTGTATGTCCTGTGAAAGATTAAGTAACTTGTTTAGCCCTACAGAAAATTTAACAAGATAGTTTTCACCCCTACAAACTATCTGGAAGGTTTTCAACATAGGAACATACTATACATGAAGCGGTAGATATATGTCTTTCATACAGTTTGAGATCTGAGAAAGCTCAAAAGGTTCGAAATGTCGATATTTCTGCTTATTAAACAACATGCAAATGATTCTAAATTCATATTATAGAAACGGTAATAACTTAATAAATGAAATCAATATATTATGTTTCTTCAATACACGGCATAAAGGTTAGATCCCCACTTTTGAGGATGCATATAAACTGTTAATATTTGTCTTCTCTTGACAAAACTAGTCACTTATCATATATTACGTATGATGCTGTATCAGAACAATTTATTGTGTACTGTGTTTTCAAATTCGTCATTAAGATATTAGATTACAGATTTCAATCAAAGATATGAGTTGGTTTTTAATTTACTACACAGAGCTCAAAAAGTGTGAGTAAGATATAGACCTTGGTTACATGGAACAATTGCTACAGAGCTTTCATAAAATATAATTTTATTCAGTCTGAATATCTGACCACCAATTTTGATTAGACACGTCTATAGATCAGACTCAAATGTCAGTGACGAATTATAATCTTATAATATTACAATACGTGTCTGTACACCTTTAAAAATTATCAGGCTCATTTACATTATTAAAAGTGGCAGGGGCCAGTTTCGTACTTTCGGCCAGATGTACATGGATTTTATAACTTTATAAATTATAATAACTATATGTGTACGAGTACCCGCAAATTTCTGAGTGCATTTTTCGAATTTCCACCAGAAAAATTGGGGCTAAAAATCTTATCTCAGATGTAGAAGACAATCGAAACTGGAACGGCAATTCATCCAGGTAAATTCAGCTCATTTGCGAATAAAAGTAAACGGTTAGAAGATACTTTTCTCGCAGCCATTAGTTACGTCTTGTCTCATGCTTTAAGAAAATATATACGTTTAAGGTAATTCACTTGCAGTAGATAATACTGGACTTGTTTCAATAGGAGAGCAATTTTAGGTAGTTTGCCTCAAACAAACACATTTTAGGTTTACATCACACCAGTCCGTCTGGAAAATCTGGAATTTGCAACAACAATCAAATACAATAACATATAAGAGATATCTTTGCAAAACTTTGTATTTAGATAGATACGTAATTCAAAAGGAGATTACACAAATCATTTCGTGATTTTAATTGAGAAAAAAATTTGAGATATTTTCATGAAACGAGATATGTTTCGCGAAAGAAAGCAACGAGGATACATGTATTATTTCAACTAGCACTGAGGTAAATGCACCTAGCTCTACTCATTTCCAACAAAACAAAATGGTCGTGCAAATAAAGGTCATAAATTTAATCTTACAACTAAGATACACTTAGTTAATTTTTAACGTCCTCAGTCTTTATTATTGCCTCTAACATTGTTTTAAGCTTTACGTTTTATCGCCGTTTATGTTGGCGATACCCCAAAAACTTTCAAAGCTATCTGATTCATGCTTATGCTGATAATAGGTTGTCTTTTATCTTTGTTGATAGCATTCAAAATACGAACCTTTTGGCTTTGCGCACACATGAATTTGAATTCGGATTAAATCCGTTATCACGCACCTGGCTGTTTTTCTTAAAATGCAGAACACCAAGTTTAATACCTAACATATATATCATATTCATTCAGACAAACATCTTGATCTTCACCTTTGTAGAGAAAAACATAATGATAAGTTTTAATCTAAAATGAACATATTTTACAGAAGATTACACATTTTGACACGTTTTTATGTAGTCGAGATTGAAAATTTGTGTTAACTTTTTCTATCATTTGGCCTAGTATTCAGCTTTTAACAAGAAAAAATTAGTGTCTCTGGAACCTGATCTATATTTTTGTATGATAAACATTCTGAGCAAGTGGCTTCTGGAGAATTTAGGGTATAAACAAGGTTGCCTGTGGTTTGACATACAGCTTTTGTCTATTTCAAGATTTGTCTCTGGATTTAATAAAGACAAATATTGTGTTCCGCGTAGATACGGGGGTAGACAATGATGTGATGAAATAATGCACGGAGGGGCACCTTGGGTCTTCCTCCGTCATCAAAGCTGGAAAATCGCCATATGACCTATAATTGTGTCGGTGCGACGTTAAACCCAACAAAATTAATAAATGAATAAACATATCTAATTGCAAGGACAATTTCAATTCAATAATTACGTAGAAGGAACTACGCGCAACTATGGACTCGTGAAATTTAATTCAAGCGAGTTTTTTGGAGTTTTTTTATGTTGTATGGTTTCGTAAATAATTTTCATAAAGCAAACAAATATTCTGAATCATGCAAGCTATAGAATTCATTAGATATTGATTAAACACAGTATGTTGAATTTGATTATTTAATTGGAAAAAACACCTGGTACCTGTTGCTTCATAACATATATCTCCGACACAAAATAATCGATTTTATCTTGTAAAAGTTACCGTAATGTAATATCTGTATCATATCAAGTTTGAGATCATAATCGGGACGTTGGAGTAGTTATGCTGTAGTTCAAACCATACATGAGGTACATTTGATACCGATTTTTCTAAAAATATGTTCCTAAATATTTTACTATTCGATATCAATTTTTTGCTATGACTCAATATGTCGTAGAAATATGCCTACGAATGATTCTAACAATAAAATAGATTAAAATATGAGTCATCGGGAGTGCGGTCCCCAAGTTCGAAGAATATATATCACAACATTTGTAAGTCAAGTATGGATTAGTGAAAATGAATCATTTGTTACAACAATAGAACGATGTCAACAAAATCGTTAAAAAAAAACAATAAATCGACAAGTTTTTCTTTTCTGACAGGTACTTGTTTTTAAATAACCTGTCTCCGTCTTGTTGCTATACTCACTGAATCACCATCAAATCAATTTGATTACAATTGTACCGTCTCGGATTGAAAATAGGTTACTTTTACACAGAAAGACCACAAACACACTGATAACAGTTTATTTACACTTGTACATTGGTGTACTGAAGCCACAGATTAGCTCTATTGATATGTTTTACTTGTGCGATCTGGTATTTTGTCACTAATGTTAGAGCATTTCTCAGTAGAGATTTATTCTATTTACACTGACTTTTATCAGTTTCTGAAGAAAGGGCAAGTATGAATTTGGTGTTGCAATTTTCATTCCTTTTCTTGAACAGTCTCAATCAAACCGAATCTGCTATTATTCTGCTTGGTTGCATACTTTGCTTCCAAAGGGTCTTTATTGCCTTAAACATGTCTTTAACTCCAGTTTCATTCACATATGTTACTGACCGTTGCAGGGCGATACCCCTATTTTAACTTTTCCCTTTGTCCGTTTCATATTTTTTATATATATGTAATAGTTTTTATCTTCAATGATGGTGGTGTTATTTCCTTCAATCCCCCTACTCCCGTTTTTACGCCCCGCCCCCCCCCCCCCCACCCCACCCCTCTCCCTTTCTTTTTTAACATGGGTAAGATTAGAAACTCAACACATACAAGTATTTTGCCACAAGTCGTCCCTTGGCTTTGCCCTTTTTTATCCTCCTTGTTTGGTAAGTATGTAATTGTCTCTGTGCGGTCTAACGTGCGTGCATGCATGCAGGTAATTGCGTTCGTATATCCATATGTATATGTACGCGCGAGCGTGAGTTCGTTAGTGCGTGCGTGTGTTCGAGCTTGCGCTGCTGTGGCTTGTAATCCAAAGAGACTGTGTTTTTAAATGTGGCGTCCCTAATTAATATTCATCTTAGTTTTTCCCAAACATCCCTCGTTCTCTACCCTAAATATAGAAGAGTATTGGGTCTGAGAGTGACAATTAATCTCATTGAGGCAAATGCTACTGATAATAAATTGTGCCATTCATCACAGTTACGGCCCGCACAAAAATCGACATGACATTTGGCTCGAAAGTGTGGTAAAATTTGTGTGTGACAGTAATAATAAACATTTCTGAAGAATAAAAAATACATTGCCCGTTGACGGTCAAAATTATTTACGACAAAATCGTATTAATGTACACAGTAGGCCTACTGCACATTCGATAGCACAATTATATCAAACATCAATTTCCACGACTATGTTTCAACGTAAGAGGTGTCAAAAAAATGTAGGGCCTATCAATAGTACTCAAGTGACGTTGAACTAAATGATTACTTTATTGCATATTTTATTACCCCTCTTTAACAGACTCAATCAAACCGAGTCTGCTATCGTTTTGCTCTGTTGCTTTCTATGCCTTCAATAGGTCGTCTTACATATTTTATCAGAAGAAACTAGGGTCACTCTTTAATGATTGCAAGAACGCATTGGAATGGTATGACGTATTTACATCTATAAAATCTAAAATTTACATCTATAAAATAGTATAAACAAGCAAATAAAACAAGCGATGATTTATCTTCCATCACGCACCAGTCACATTGTCTCAATATTCCATATTGCAGAGATATTCCACTTAGTTTATGTTTTCATCAGCGTTACAGAAAAAACTTGCATGAACTTCCCTAATGAACATTCGGTCTAAAGGTCACAGTGGTGTGCACATGTTAGGCGAAATGTAAACAAACAAAAACAGAATACAATTTTGACAATATTAACATATGTAAAGCTCGAAATGATGAAATTCATCTTAGATATGAGTTTCAATTTGAAGTCATACATTGGTATACATCTGTTCTGGTTATTTAATTCGTTTTGCGCATTTATGCTGCATATTCACATTTTAGCGTATATGTGTAGTGAAACGACGACTGACATACTTTTTCACATTTGCCGATCAGAATGGTTTTGTAATCTAGACCGGAACTTCACCAGGGAAGTTCAACCAAGTTTTTTTGAGTAACGCTGAAAAAAAAAGTACGCGTTTCCTCTAAGATAAGAAATATTGAAGAAATGTGACCGGTACATAATAAATATAAATGAATTATCACTCCTTCAATATCCATACTACACATTTAATGAACTGCGTGTTCTAGGTATGAAACGCGCGATTGAAATGGGTTAGTTTTTTTACCGTTCATGACCATGGTTCATGGACCATAGAATACCTAGGAGTAAGTTATAACATGTACAGAGGCATTTTCTTTCTGGTCAGGTGCGAGTGAGTACAACGCTCAACATGCATGTACTGGAATAAACTTCAAATTAGTGTCTTTTTTAACTGGCACTATGATAACAAATTTATGAAAATGAATCACTTCGTAATAATGTCAGTAACTATGATTAATGAAATCTTGCATCACTTCACATTGCACTCGTAAAGTGTATTCTAATGGGTTTTCCTTCACTATTAGTTAAGTTGTGGTTCCGTTCACGGTTCAAACTTTAGCAGCTCTGGTAAGATCATTTCTTCCGGTAAGGTTGCTGCGATTGTTTTCAGCTACTTGTCTAATGAATTTTAAGAAAGTGAATCTGTTTGTAATAGGTTAGTTTCATAAAAGGTTCTTTTCGGACAGGGCTACAGCACGGATGAGAAGAAACAAATGGTCTCATCAAAATGGTAAATACATTATATATAATTGATTATCTGTCCATAGGACACATGAATCGCTTAACTGTACATTATTTTATAGTAAAGGCATTTATCTACAAAGCGTTTTCTTGACATAATTATGTGTAATTTCAGTTCAGTAAAAGACTATTGAGTGAGTACAGAAAAATGAAACTGGCAATGACGAGGTTAAGAACCCAGGTCTGCTGCTTTTAGGACCAATTAAGGCTGGAAAATCAACATTTGTCAACTACATTTGTAGCATCTGCAAGGGAAGGCTTGTGAACAAAGCGTACACCGGGGCTGCAGCGAAGAGTAACACTACTTCAGTATGTATATAATATTTCTTTCTTTAGTTTTGATATGATATTTAAGAAATAATGAGTTCTCAAACTTGGTTTATCGTAGAATTGAGTGTTGAGTTCTTAATGCGCAAGAATGACATATTGTTTCGCATGAGAACGAAAAACTCGGTTTATTCTACGATAAATCTCACTTGGGAACTTATCATTTCTTAAATATCAAATCAAAACTAAAACGACATACTAGTATCAACAGTGTTAGAAAAAAATGGTAACTACTTTCTACGACCGTTCTACGCACCTGGATCGGATGACGTCATTGCACGCGAGTGGGTTATTGCAGAATAACCCGTGATAGATTTTGCTCCACATGTATAACGGTTGTTTGCTGATCGTGTAAAAATATAGGTGATATTGGCATTTGTCGTTGATAATCATGTATAAATAGACCATTGCATTTGGTATGGAAATAGAAATGCAAACGTAATGCAAATGCAGATCTGTTCGACTGTTTTGTTATTAACCGACGTAGCCCGATACATGTGCGTTTATCGATATAAATTATGTTTATATTGACGGGAATGTAATATTTTTACTTAAATCTTTTTTTAAGAACAATTCAGAGCGTAATTTTAAAAAATAATATTCCGTACAATAGTAATTGGCATATATTTAACCTAGATACATGTTAATACATATTTATCTGCTTGCTATTCCCTCCCCCCACCCCAACCCCCACCCCGCTAAGCTCAATAGGTAAGAGCGTTGGTCTGCGGATCTCGGGGTCGCGAGTTCGATCCTGGGGCGAGGCGTATGTTCTCCGTGACTATTTGATAAACGACATTGTGTCTGATATCATTAGTCCTCCACCTCTGATTCATGTGGGGAAGTAGGCAGTTACTTGCGGAGAACAGGTTTGTACTGGTACAGAATCCAGGAACACTGGTTAGGTTAACTGTCCGCCGTTACATGACTGAAATACTGTTGAAAAGTGGCGTTAAACCCAAAACAAACAAGCAAAGCTTGCTATCCGTTGGTTTAGGCGGAATTACATTGCCAGTGTGAACAGATGTAGGTAGACCGAAAAGACCAATATAAACCTTAGCCCGATGTTCGTTGTTCAAACTGTTTGCAAATGTTTCACTTATATGACCAAGTCTGTACCATGACAGAGGTTTTATCTGTGTTTATCTAAGAGTAAAGACATGGAAACTGAATTTCAAACTTTTATGAAACACAATGTAGCGTAGACAATGTTACTGTTTATGAAGTATATTTGAAGGCTGATTGATAACATTTAGAAATAGAATTGAGTATATTTGGTTTATATATGTAGCCATATGTTTTCTATCAAACGAAGTTTCTATTTGTGATTCAAATCATTGTTTGCAATATTGAATAGTTTTGCATTCGATACGTTTGATAAGAATAAACCGACCTAGTAAGATAAGACAACTTAGTTTAAAATTTAATCTATGAAACCTATTTCATATAAACATGCCCATTTCCGTTTATCTGACTCCTGAAAGTTTTTCTTCGGCCATTGATTACTAAAATTATAATTATATTGAACCGATGACATTATGAATGCGATTTTGAAATTTGAACTTCCATATAAGTAAGGAGTCATAATACTTTTTTGTCATTAAAAGGCCTTTTAAAAATGATAATAGGATAATGTATAGACACAAATTTTGACTGAAATTTTATTTTTCTAGTTTAAAAGGTTTAAAGGAGCAGGAACTTTCGTCTTTGCGACACAATGGACGCGGAAGATGGCGAAAATGTCAGTACAGTAGTGAACCTAATTGACGGGCACGTCAAGGATACTTACAAAGTATGTTATTACATCATGTAAAACATATGTGGCTTGTATTTATAGACAGTATGAGAATATATGTAATCCTCGACATTAAAATAGTATTAAGGGTCACCTTTTATATGAAAATTGATTGCAATAATGGATATAACTTTGATTAGAAAATATTCATGTTTCCTTCTTTTTTAGATTTAGACGCATAATTTTAGACCGAGGAAGTTAATAATCCTTTAAAATAAAGCGCCTTGGAAAATGTTTTAGGTGTTGACAAATAAAACCTTACATATTGTTTTTCAACCCGAAGGGGAAAGTTGAACAAGTACGAATACACAAAGGGAATGCCAAGTTCCTTAATAACAGTCAAACTACAACGTACACCATGAAAGCGCAGACACTCGTGTACCAAAGACAAACATACAACCACGACTAACTGAAAAACATAAAAAAAACGAGCAAGCAACACATAAGGAAACAGGAGGGCACCGTTATAGACTCACAGGCATACAAACGCACCCTCACAAGTAGAAAAAAAAAACAATCGTGTACCGTATTAGGATTCCAGCTGCTAAAACAAAGGGGAGCCACGGAAACTTACTCAAAGTAAAGGGGGAGGGGATGCAAAAGTAGCATAAATGCAAGGGGAAGGAGGAGCAATAGGGGAAATGAGGAGGAGGAAAAAACGCTTACAACAAACAAGAAAATATACGCAACAGACAATACAGGACAGACAAAACAACCAGTTGAAAATAGGGACACCGCCTTGGAACGGTCAGTATCCTATATAAAGGAAACTAGGGGGTTAAACACGTTTAGGGTACGCCAACCTCGCACTTACCCTATCTTCAACAAGTTAGACAACACAATGTAAATAAAATCCCCGCTGAGAAAGGCTCTATTCACACTTGAGAAATTGTCTGACGTTCTACTGGCCAGAACTATAGCTACATGTTGCGCTCAGAGCCTCAATAACAAAAAAAAGAAATGATTTCATTGACAACAGATTACACCTGGATTTCTGTAAGGAAAGGACAGAACAGTATCTTACACTTTATTTGTTTAGCAAATGGCGGCCTCCGAAAACAAATCACGTGTCAACTGTCGACTTGGCTAAATGTAGGTTTAATCTAATTTTGTACTTTGATATTGCTTCAAAATTGTAATGTTCAATCAAAAATTATAAGGTATTTAAGGTATTGAACTGTCCGAAATGTAGATATAACGGAGGTTCATATTCTTTAATGCAAGTGCCATGGTAAGTAAGTATCGTTTTTAAGACAGTAACATACAAAACAGAGTACATTATTAAAAGGGAAAGTACACAAATTCCCAAATAAATGACCATTTTCCTCAAAATTCCAATGTAAATATGTACCCATATTTTCATACATGTTGAACAAAACTTCACAAAAACAAGATGTGTTTCATGGTTTTTATTTCAAATGAACATAAAATGCATCAAATATATGCCTGTTAGGCCAGCCTACCAAATAAACACATAAATATGAAAGCTGAATATTTGATAAAACATAAATGATATAGATCTTCACAGAAGAAACACTGCGTTAAGCTGACCGAACAAAATTTTGAACAGTCTGAAAAACAATTTAAAACCGTTCGGTCAGCCTAACAATTCATATACAGACCATTTAGGCCGGCATTACAAAATTTCAAAATGATTTGAAAAAAGGAGATTAACTGTTCGGCCAGCCTAACAAATAAATACATAAATATGAAAGCTGAATATTTGATAAAACATAAATGAAATAGATCTTCACAGAAGAAACACTGTGTTAGGCTGACCGAACAAAATTTTGAACAGTCTGAAAAACAATTTAAAACCGTTCGGTCAGCCTAACAATTCATATACAGACCATTTAGGCCGGCCTTACAAAATTTCAAAATGATTTGAAATAATGAGTTTCAAAACTGTTCGGCCGGCCCAACAAAAATACATGAAAGACTGTTCAATATCAGTCATACTTCTATACAACTTTGTGTTAGGTTGGCCGAACAGACTTTTGAAATTATTTGGATAAAAATAGGTTTCAAATTGTTTGGCCAGTGTAACAAAAATACAAGAGAGACTGTTCAATATCACATATAAGTATTGTGTTAGGCCGGCCGGCCGAACAGACTTTTGAAATTATTAAGAAAAATGTTTCAAAACTGTTAGGCCAGCCTAACAAAAATACAAGAAAGTATTTGATATCACATATCTACATACAACTTTTCGCTACACCAGCCGAACACACTTTCGAAATGGTTTGAAAAACTGAGTTTCTACATTGTTCGGCCAGCCTAACAAAAATAAAATAGGCCAGCCGAACAGGCTTTTGAAATAATTTTAAAAAAGCAACATTGAAACTGTTTGACCAGCCTAACAAAATTACAAGAAAGACTTTCAATATCACACATCTCCAGAAAACTTTGTGTTAGGCCAGCCGAACACTTTTGAAATAATTTGACAAATGAATTTTAAAATTGTTCGACCAGCCTCACAAAAATACAAGAGAGATTGTTCAATATCACATATTTCATACAAATATTATGATAGGCTAGCGAAACAAACTTTCGAAATGGCCTGAAACAGTAAGTTTCAAAATTGTTCGATCAACCTAACAGAAATTATCAAATATAAGAGACTCAATATGACATATCTTATACAAATACCACAGCTAGACTGGCCTAACATACGTTCGAAATGATTTGAAACAGTTAGTTTCAAAATTGTTCGGCCAGCCTAACAAATAAACAAAATATAAGAGACTGTTCAATATCACACATCTCATACAAATATTATGATAGGCGGACAGAAAAGACTTTTGAAATAATTTGAAAAAAAAAGAGTTTTGAAATTGTTCAACCAGCTAGCGTTACAAAAATACAAGAAAGACTGCTCAATATCACATATCTGCATACAGCCGTGTGTTAGGACACAGGAATAAATTTTCGAAATGATTTGAAATCATTAAGTTTCAAAACTGTTCGGCCAGCCTAACAAAAATACAAGAAAGATTTTAATATCACATATATCTGTACAACTTTGTGTTAGGCCGGCCGAACAATGTTCGAAATGATTTGAAAAAATGAGTTTCAAAAATGTTTGGCCAGCCTAACAAAAACACAAGAGACTGTTCAACATCACCTATCATATCAAAAATCATGATAGGCTGGCCCAACAGACTTTTGAAATTATTAAAAAAAAAAATTTTGAAATTGTTCGACCAGCCTAACAAGAGTACAAGACTGTTCAATATCATATATCTCCATACAACCTAGTGTTTGGCCACACAAACAAACACGCTGCTGAAATGATTTGAAAGTTTCAAAAGTGTTTGGCTAGCCTAACAAAAATACAAGAAAGACTTAAAAGTTTATTATCACACATATCAACACAACTTTGTGTTAGGCTCGCCGAACAAATTTTCAAAATGATTTGAAAAAAATGTGTTACAAAATTGCCCAGTCTAACAAAAATACAAAAAACACTTTTCAATGTCAAATATCTACATAAAACTATATGTTAGACATGCCAAAAAGACTTTTGAAACATATAGGTTCAAAATTGTTCAGCCTGCCTGACAAAAATATATGAAAGACTTAAATATCACATATTTCCATACAACTTTGTGTTAGGCCAGCCAAAAGATGTCCGTGATAGGTTGAAACATTGGCTTTCAAGAACATGCATATATACTATAGTACTTGTTATTGGTATCAAATCCAGTGTCACCTCATGTAATGCCAAGTCTGGATTCGTGATTTATTTCACTTGTAAAGTGTTTTTACAAATTGTTAACATTGGTTTATCATATACTGTTATACTGTTATAACATTTAAAGCTTATTTTCATTTAATAAATTCTTTATTTATTCATTTCTCCCGAAGTCCATCTCAACGTTAAGCATATCAATATTAACTATAATTCCATATTTGCGAGGTTAGCTTCTTAAATGTACCAAAAAAATAATATAACTTAATTATTTGCCACTTTCAAAATGGATATGCCTTAACCTTTTATTGTTTTAATTAATTATAATACTTGAATTTTTTTTCAACAAGCAAATTCAATGTTTTGTACAGTCCCTAGCTCGCGGATTGATTTTGCTTTTTCCGCGTTACACCGGTACAAATATTTGCCTTGAGTGGAAAATTGAGATGACTTTTTCATATTGAACGGCTGTTGACGAGAGCGAAACACCGCAATAAAAGTATCAATAAATGTCCGCGGGGAATCACGAGGAATAATCTCAGAATTGCAAAGGATCGCAGTTAACCACCGGCAATCACCGCGAAATTCAGATTAATTTTGCGGGTTAAGTATATACAAATTGTCTACTGTTGTTACATGTATATTTGCATCTATTAGTCTTTCTATTACATGTACAATTAATACGGTTTAAAGACATTGATTCTGGTATGCCAGGTATATGGCCTATGAGGATGGTAAGGTCTGCATAATGGCGGTATGGGCCAATACACAGCTGTTGAATCATTGATAGACTTTCTGCTGTTTTTCATAATAAGCTACTGTATAGCTACTGTGCAGTACATAAATTGCAGGAAATATTTCTCACCTTTTAAGCAAACCAGTATTCACCTTTATAACGAGTTTAGAAAGCCTGATTGAAATATGGCTAAACAAACAGTGATAAGATACAATAGTGTTTTTATAATTTTGTAATTAAACAATTTTTTTACAATTATATCTCATCAGTGCTGGATTTCTTATATAAAAAATAAAATGATGCAACTGAACGCTTCTTTAATTTCGTATAAATTCCAGCAATGATCAATATTTCTGGTTTCATTTTATTACTTCGATAAAAATATAATAATAATTGAATAAAAAAACTTGTCATTTCTCTTATTAAGTTATAAATAATTATTTCATTTTTTATGAAAAAAGAAATGCACGAACAGAGAGTTTTCTAAAGGGGTGAGAATTGCTTTGCTACAAGTATTATAATTTTATTGGTCAGCATATTACTTAACATGACTGGGCAGTCAAAATAAGTATATTTTCAATTATAATAAGTTTGTGTAAATTCTGGAAAAAAAAAACAGAAAAGGAAAACTGCATTTCAATCAGTAAAATGCATATCACAGGAAATAACCAATTTATCTGTACATATCAATAAAATCTATGGTCCTCTCACAAAAATTAGACTACATGTCAAGTCTACAGGGGTTTTATGGACCTATATCAGACTGGACCAGACAGGATCTTGTTTACTGGAGATTAAGGTCTCTGGTATTTGGGGAGTCACTTATATATGAAATTTTCTTTGGCTTTAAAAACAAATGAATAATATTAATGTTGATATGTATTGTATTTTTGGGTTTAACGTCGCACCGAACAATTTTAGGTCATGTGGCGTCTTTCCAGCTTTAATGATGGAGGAAGACCCCAGGTGCCCATCCGTGCATTATTTCATCATGAGCGGACACCTGGGTACAACCACCGACATCTGTAAGTCAGCTGGATGGCTTCCTCACATGAAGAATACAACGCCTCGTGTGAGGCTTGAACCCACATCGATGAGGTGCAAGTGATTTAAAATGTTGATATGTAAACATTCTATTAGTTTTATTATTTATCTATAGTATCTGTCATATAAACATTTATTCCGATTTTACTTTTAGATGAAATAGAAAATTGTACGCGTAGGGCTTTTTGTCGCAATTGTGCAATTTTAAAAGGTAAATTTCAATTAATTCCTGTGGACGATAAATATTTATATTCATTCTCACACTCAAATAGAAATATAAAGCACATGTAGCTTTACATATAAACTGTTTCTTGTCATTATGGAGTATCGAGGTTGGAAAAACATTTTACATTTGTAAGAAGTCACTTTTCAAATAGTTGACGCGTGATCATGTATTTTTCGCATCTCTACCATCAACACAAGCCCGCCCGCTTAGCGCAGTAGGTAGAGCGTTGGTCTATGGATCGCGGGGTCGTGAGTTCGATCCTCGGGCGGGGCTATGTTCTCCATGACTATTTGATAAACCACATTGTGTCTGAAAACATTAATCCTCCACCTCTGATTCATATGGGGAAGTTGGCAGCTACTTGTGGGGAACAGATTTTTACTGGTACAGAATTCAGGAACACCGGTTAGGTTAACTGCCCGCCGTTACATGACTGAAATACTGTTGAAAAACGGCGTTAAACCCAAATCAAGCAACAACAAAAAAACATCAACACAAATAACTTCAATATCAAGCGTTAAATTAGATAGTGTTGTAATATTACTTAAACCCCAAATCACCACCTGGTTTGAATGAATTAAATAATTATAGTATATATATTATACGAGTTCAATGAAATTTCATAACGCCAGAGTTTTAAAAACAATGTCAATCTGTTCGTGCATTTATGAAATTATATAATTTAATGGAAATAGTACTTGAAATAGAATAGTTAGAAGAAATAAATGCTTGAAAAATATAAAACACTATTTATTTTCATCTGGTTTAAATGAATTAACAAATCATACCGTAGTACCAGTTCACTGACATAATGATATAAAATTTAATAACGCTGATGTTTTAAAAACAATGTGTATCTTTTCGTGCATATATAAAATTATATAATTTAATGGAAATAATGCTTGAAATACAATAGTTAGAAGAAATAAATGATTCAAAAATTACAAAACACTGTTTACTTTCTTCATTAGCTCGACTATTCGAAGAATAGGGGAGCTATCCTATTCGCCCCGGCGTCGGCGTTAGCATAAGCGTTAGCGTTAGCGTGAGCGTCACACAAATGTTAAAGTTTGCGCACCACCCCAAATATTTTCAAAGTCCATTGAGATATTGCTTTCATATTTGGCATACTTGTTTACCATCATGACCCCATTTTGTAAACAGGAGCAGACAACTCTATCAAGCAGTTTTTCCAATCGATTGTATTAATATATATTTTCTACAAGGGGTTGTTTAAAGTAAACATATGTTTCATTTTAAATGCTTACGTTATTTAGACAAGTTAAAGAACGTTAATGTCTTTCAGTTTTTTATCATTTTTACTCGTAAAGAAGCCAAAAATAATTGGGCATGTAAATGACATTGAATCTAAACACTTTTTCAGTTCAACCCACGTCATCCATTGACCCCTGAAAATTCGGATTATCACCTATGCCCACTGGCAAAGGAGAAGACACATTGTGTAATATTTGTAATTGATGCCGTTGTACCAAGTTCAGGATCAATATCGAATGATTTAAAGGGAAAAATCAAATGTTTGCAAGACGAAATAAAAGTGCGCAGTAAGTTAATGTAGTTTATTAAATACTGTATGTCTTGAAAATGATTTCCTTTCTCATTTAGAATGGTACGGTTTGTTTCTTCAAGTCAGAGCCTTTTTCACCAGTTGTGTTTTAGATTAACAAAGCTCTTGATCTTGATGTAAAAATATTTCGCCATTAGAATGCAGCCCACGGCATGATATGTTATGGTAATATATTGCTTATTCAAAAAGACTTTGTAATAACGCTTTTCACATGTTCAAATATTACCGTTTAGAACAGAAATATGGTGAGAGATTAAAATTGTAGGCGGTAGATATAACAGTCAAGTTCAGTTTGATAGTAGAAAAGTTTGATGTGCATATATATATGTATATTGTCGGTATCAGTTTTGGATGTTCGAAATGTTTATTCTATAGGCCGAATATTTCTAAGTCTAGGTATGCGAATCACATATCTAAACCAATTGTATTTTTGTTTTTAGACATACCGAGTGTGCTTATTTTTACCAAAGTGGATCTCCTATGTGAAAAGGTTGCTGAGGATATTCGAAATACTTTTAGGAGCACTAAAGTTTAAAAGGCAGTACAAAAGGCAGCGGAAAAATTTCGCTATTCCAGAAACCCACATCCATCCTGTAAAGAACTACGAGGGAGAAATCGATATTGATCCGATCATAAATATTCCATTACTGCTCTCACTGCGTCAGATTATGCATTTTGCATCAGATTTCTTAGAAGATGACGATGAAGATTCTGACTGAATAGATTGATAAGTATGTTTTCATTCTTTAAGCAAAAGATAATAGGTAAGGGTAGATTTCTCGGAAGCACAGAACACCAAATTCTAAGCCCCAGAGCCACGCATTTACCAACAACAAAAAGAAGCTGTAATAGAAAAATACTTCAGACGGGTTGCTTCAAACATCCAACAAGTACATATTAATTCATACTAAATATTGATGGAGGGGAAGAAAATAGTAAAGGCTGAAATTGGGGTGAGGTGGTGGGGGGTGGGGGGGGGGGGACCCGAAGGGGGAAGATGAACAAGGACGAATATACAAGGGAATGCCATGTTCTTTAGAAACAGTCGCACTACAACGTAAACCACAAAAGCACAGACACTCATGTACCAAAGATAAACATACAATTACGATCAACTGAATAAGATTGAAAAACGAATAAGCAACACATAAGAAAACAGTAGGGCACCGTTATAAACTCACAAGCATACAAACACACCCGCACAAGTAGAAAAAAACAATCAAGTAACGTCTTAGGATTCGGCTGCCAAAACAAAGGGAAGTCACGAAAACTTACTAAAAGTAAAGGGGGATCCAAAAAGTAGCGTAAATGCAAGAGAAAGGAGTGGGCAATAAGGGGAGTGAGGTGGAGAAAAAACGTTTCAACAAACAAGAAAACATACGCAACAGACAATACAAGACAGACAAAACATCCAGTTGAAAATAGGGGCACCGCCTTTGAACGGTCAGTAACCTATAAAAAGGAAACTGGGGGTTTAAACGCGTTTAGGGCATGCCAACCTCGCACTTACCCTATTTTCAACCAGTTAAACAACACAATGTAAATAAAATCCCCGCTGAAAAAGGCTCTAACATTAGTGCAAAAATAATGGATAAATAAAGCAAAACATAAAATTAAGGTAAATTTAAGGTATATTTACACCAATGTACTCCACAACTTGTCTGAAGTCCGAGCAACAAGAGCCTAACTTTTAAGGGCACGGCTAAGAAAACTGTAAGACAGAAGTCAATTCCCTCCGTCCGTTGTATGTAGGATTTAGGAGAAAAGCATCATGGAGTCTTACACTTTATTAGTCATTGCGCCATCAAATAGGAAAGCGTAGCAATTAACTGTAGAGGGGTGCTTCACGATTTTCGCATCGTATCCTCTTTTGATAAACTTTTTAACCAATATTACAAATATTTGATTGAGATAAGGGGTATGTTTAATTTTCCGAATTTTATAAACTACATCTCCATAGTATTCCGGGTGTGTAAGTCCAAGTTTAAAAAGTGTTTTAAGGGGCGTGTTGTATTTTTCAAACAGTTCCGACGATCTGTAGTAAAATTTACTGAAAGCTTTCCGTAGCTTATGATAACGGTAACCCTGTTGTAATAATTTCTTGGTGATATGAAGATTTCTGTCATTAAAATCATCTATCTTTGAGCAAGCTCTTGCAAAACGAATAAGCTGTGAAATATAGACACCGTGGGACATCTCCATCAAAATGGGAACAGTTCACAATTTCAAAATTAAAATCGTCCCTTTTATCATATATTTTCGTTTCTATATTATTATTCACAATTCTTAGATTTAAATCCAGAAATGACGTTTCTAAATCTGAAGTATTAGCCTTGTTAAGCTGTAACTCTTTAGGGTAAATATATTTCACCATTTCTGAAAAATATTTGTTGTCCATATTTAAAATATCATCAAGATACCTTGAGGTTTCATTAAAAGCTTCAATAATTTCAAATTAAGTCAGTAGATAAACTAAGCATGAAATCTCGTTCATAACAGTATAAGAATAAATCAGCAATGGGGAGTGGGGGGGGGGGGGGGGGGGGGGGGGGGAAGAGGCGCAGTTGGTTTGATGAAATCAAACATGACATGTAACAGGTTACAAAACTTTCGAATCTTTTGGAAATTGTTTTATATTTATTGTTTAAAAATATTGTTTAAAAGAAGTTTGCATGATAGAACGTAATGAAATAAAAAGAAACATTTCAAATTTTTTTTGATTTAACGTCGCACCGACACATGATAGGTCATATGGCGACTTTCCAGCTTTAATAGTGGAGGAAGACCCCAGGTGCCCCTCCGTGCATTATTTCATCACGAGCGGGCACCTGGGTAGAACCACCGACCTTCCGTAAGCCAGCTGGATGGCTTCCTCACATGAAGAATTCAACGCCCCGATTGAGGCTCGAACCCACATCGATGAGGGGCAAGTTATCAAACATTTCAACTTGTGACTGTTCATTTTTGTATTCATATTTTGCTTTTAACATGGACTGTTAACACCGTAAATGTCTTTGGTGTACATGGTAAAAATAAACACACTAGAATTGAGGAAAACATCTATGTTATTGAATTTTGTATGACATAAGTGTTGTTTTTTTTGTAAGTGTCTGTCCTATGTATGTAGACAAAGTATTTCATGAAATTTCTCATGAAATACATGATATCACTTTTCAATCCCTTTTGCAGAATATAGAAAAGTTTTAAACTGAAAAAATGACATGTCACTTTCTTGTATAAAAATTTCTTAATCTGTTCTACACAATTACTATATTACACTTCTAGAAAAGGTCTTCTATCCTTGCCACTAACATTTTACAGAAGGAACTAAATTTTGTGCTTGATTTAATTTTGGTCATAAATCATTACTTGGAACCACTAAATACTTTCACTGAAAGATTCCTGGCTTGGTTTACCTTTAAATGCTTATTGTATAGTAGAAATGAACATTATTTGTCTGTAGATAGACTACCTGTATAATTAAAAAAGCAGTTAAAACTATTCGGCTTTGTTTTCATGTCCAGATATCTAGCAAGTAAAACAATGAGTAAGGGCAACGAATTCATTTAAACTTTATTAAATTATACAATACAAATTAGTAAGCCAATCCACCCTGATTATTTAGACTAAATATTTCAGCTTGATTTCATGAATTAATTAATCATTTAAGAGACAGTTGGAATTTGACAGAGAGCGAGAGCTATATAAGTTGGAGATCCTCCACTTCGTATTTCCGTTTTGCCTACAATTAAATATTTTTATGGCATAGCTATTTGCACATATATTTTCAGTATTATATGAACAATGAAAATCAATGACACATTTCATCAAGAATATTAGTGATTTTGTAGAACATATGTTAAAGTCTCTTATGATAAAGTTATATGCATGTGTAAATATAGTTTTTTAATAAAGGGAGAAAGCTTAACACCAGTGTGTTACTGTGTTTAATAAACGCAGTAAAAATATGTGCGGATTTATTCACTAACGCTTCTGGTGTAGAATCCAATCTAGCAGGCTTGCGTAAGGCTGAATGTTGTATCAAGCACTCCGCTCTTGCAAAGGGGCCACATTTGTTTACATATATATAACCCTGCAGATGGGCAAATATGTTCTTTCATTCAGACAATTCTCTACGACAAAATAAATACAGAAAACTTTTACAATGAATACAGTATATATGAAAATATTCAGATGTTAGTTAAATCATCAGTACTACATCTCGGGAGCATGATAAAAAGATTTTCATTTAACGTTTTTGATCATACATTGTAGTTTGCGATCATGACGCGAATACATTTGATAAGATACAAACAATGAACGAGGAATGTTCGTATGTTGTTCATTTTTCCAATGCAAATTAGAGCAAAGACTTTGCTGCGGTCATGCATGAATACAACAGGATGATAATGAAAATCAACTTTTGCTGTAAATCTAAAATACTACATTTGTATTATATGACAACATAGATGTATCCTAAAACTACATAGATTTAATTCTCAATCACCTTCTGATTATCTGGAACACACAAAGAAACTGAAACTTCTTATTTTCCTTGGTTTTGTAACTACAGGAAATCTATCATTGTTGTCAGCTATATAATGATTTAACCATTTTCAAATGACATTATAAAACAAGAGCTGTCGGGGGACAGCAACTCTCGACTACTCAACAGCCTTGTCGATTGAATGAATATGAAAGTCGAAAAAGGGGCATGATTTAGTAAAAAAAGCAAAATAGGGTTATGGAACCTGCATAGTGCTTATCAGCTCATGACAGTGGACAAGTGTGTGAAGTTTCACTCTGTTCCCATAAGTGGGTACTGAGATACCAGCTTACATATAAGAATTTAACCCAAAACTCCTAAGTTGAAAAAGTGGCATAATTTTGTAAAAGGCGAAGTTGAGTTATTGACCCTTTGCACTGCATGTCATTTCATGACAGTGAACAAGTGTGTGAAGTTTCAATCCTTTCCCGCTAGTGGATACTGAGATACCAGCTTACATATAAAAACTTAACCAAACATTTCTATGTTGAAAAAGGGGCATAATTTTGTAAAAAAGCAACATAAAGTTATGGGACCTACTTTGTGCATGTCAGATCATGACAGTGAACAAGTGTGTGAAGTTTCAATCCATTCCAATTAGTGAGTACTGAGATACCAGCTTACATACAAAACCTTAACCAAAAATTTCTAAGTCAAAAAAGAGGCATAATTTTGTAAAAAAGCAAAACAGAGTTATGGAACCTACGCAATGTAAGTCAGTTAATCACAGTGAATAAGTGTGTGAAGTTTCAATCCATTCCCACAAGTGGTTGCTGAGATACCAGCTTACATACTAAAACTTAACCAAATCGGGACGCGGACGCCGACGCATGGGCAAGTCCAATAGCTCTTCTATTCTATGAATTGTCGAGCTAAAAATGACATTCAATTTTTAGGGTAAAGAAGGCAGAACTATAGCGATTCTGATTGTTCCTACATGTAGTTGGTTTAATACCCAAACACACGCTCACGCACAAAGAACTCTCTAACAAATGAAGGCACACTGTAGAGCACAGTCTTGGAACGGTCAGCGGCAAAACCACCAACGGTTAATGGTGCACCTAACCTCACACTTACACCCCTATCATATTCCAGAATAACAGGAACACTTAACTAATACATGTATTTACTACAGGTTTATATTTTCTTGCTGGATCTACTCTCTCCATCTGCCACTAACAATCTGATTTTTGAACTTTTTTGAACTGCGCTAATGCCGTATATATAACACGTCGCGGACAGCATTTACTACTTCATATATGAAATCCTGTTCATTTGAGCACCCTTTGCTATCTTCAAGGACACCGTATAACGCAATTAAAAAGAAAAAATGCTTTAAGAAACGACACATAAATTGCTTCACATTATTTAAACTGCATTTTTATTTACTTTCCAAACTTTAAAGACTAGTTTAGATAACACCCGTTATCAGCTTTTAAACAAGTCTTACAACTCCAAATATTCCCATATTCTCGAGAGTAAAATTGGATTTCAAAGACTACATCTGTTATGAAGGTCCGTGTCCAGATTCATGCCTAAATCATATGTCATTTACATTTAACAAATCCCAGTAAACACAGAACCCATAAACTGTAACAGAACGACACTGACAGCACAGAAAACCCGATCTAAACGAACTTAAAATCTAGATGGGTACAATAATACTATAATGGAGTGGTCAGAAGCAAAGGCTACACGAGTGTCTAAATCGATTTGAGAGGTAACCAGTCTTAGAACGGTTTAAACACTAACTACAAATATGAGTAGGTTGTTTATGTGTGTTTCTTTTAACCAGAACGTCTTTTACAAATTTACATCTTTATTCACAAAGTTTGTAGAAGTGTTCTTCGACAAATGTTTCGGGATTACGCATGTTGTTTCGTATCGTAACATTTGAAGAATTCCAAGGGGTCGGCTGGTGCCCAAGCTTACGTATACTTCTGTTCAAATCGATTTTGGAATGTATAGATGTTTTGTACTGGTTATTCTGATCATAGTTACAATGGTTACAAAACATAGCTATTATCTAAGTTCATTCTGTTTCAATGACTTATTTAAACACCCAAAGAATTCCTTATGCTTGTGAATATTTAATCTGAAAAGAAATCTCCATTCAGATCTGCCAATAATACCCTTTGTTCTCAACTAAGACGTACTTTGATAGCTTACTATTTGTTTCGCTGAAATCCTTGACAGTCTTCTTTCAAGGAAAGTCAATAGCAGTCTGTACCAGCCTAAACATTCCTAAGGCAAATGAGTGCATATTATCGTAGTTTTCTGTAAATTGAAATTATCTTCAAATGTAAGATATCTAATATACCAGTTTTAAGCAACCACTATCCTGCCAAATAATCGCGCGAATCTTAGTTTTAAGATATAAGTACGACTGGCATTATGTATAGTTAATTACACCTAGTCATGCTATAATTTCATCAAATAATTTGGGCTATGGTTTGAAACTTTGTAATTTGACGACATTACAGACATCAATATTGGCTGTGTGTTTATATGACAATGAATTATCGGTATCAGATTTTTTTTTTGCAAATCTACATATATTACATGAGGAAAGAATTAAGTAGAAATACAATTGCTGGTTATTCAGTGTCGTAAAGCGCGCTTTCATTTTGACAATGTATTTGTATTTTATAAACATATTCATAATAGCCACCGGTACCCAATATGGACAACTCCTCCAGCAGTAGTTGTAATACGGACTGTGATTTTCAATTAAATGTTTTATAGTTAGATATGCACTTTTACTTTTGAACTGTAATGAGCAATTTAATTTCGGTGACTGCTTTAGAAAAAGGTCAACAAATAAAACATAAAACTGATTTAAAGGGAATTCCTATAGTTTGTTATGCGCATCTTTCTGCGCAGCCGACACTTTCCATGGAAAACTGAACTGAAGTCAACATTTGTTGAAACATGTTACAGACAATCTTAATATATGAGGAGTCTTGAATGAAATAACATTTTTGATAAGTTATATCAGTAATCAAATGTTGATACTGGTTTATGTTGTATTGAAGTATCATGCCTGACAGATGTCTTGCTATTTTTGTGGTTGTGTTTTCACATCGCATTTTAGTACAAAGACAGTGTTGTTCATATAATGTAAGTACTGATAAGACAAGATCACCTTTCAGATTATTTAGTATTCAATTATAGAAAGAATTAAGAATTTTTAAAACTTTTTTTTAACTTTTAGCAGACATACATGTAATCAATTTGGCCAGGTTCGCGCCATTTCCGTCCGAACAGGTGTTGTATTCTAGCGGTCTTAACATAAAATTTAGCCTGGTGACCTATACATTTTTAGCCATTTTTATGCTCACAATACAATTATCTATACACAAGAAAAAAACAAGAAAAAATTCTATGAAAGAGTTTTTTCAAAATTTAAAAATATATTCTTCACTATGGGTATTTTTCATTGAAAAAAGTTCACAAAAGTAAATATGAAGCAATATTATTTTTTCATTTGTACCCATTATTGTAAGGATAGAGTATTACAAATATGATTATGATATCAAATAAGTATATAATAAAATCTGTAAAAAGAAAAAAACCGTATTGTGCTGTCTTGAAGTATATTTTGGTTGGTATTTATAAAAAAGCAGAAAATCATGAAAATATTGAAAAATCGCTGGCAGTTTCAGCAACAGTGGGTGTGTTCAAAACAATTTTTCACAAAAACAAGCCTTGTGACCTGTTGTTTTTACTTGTTCATTGTTTTCAGCACAAATTTTCCTATCATACATGTGAATTTAAAAAAAATTCTATGAAAGGAAAAAAACTGTAGGAATTCTCTTTAAGTACGGACTCCTCCCCGAACCAGCACATACCTACACTTAGGAAATATGTGTTGCATTTGATAAGCAGCATCTTATCTCTGTTATATAAAAGATAAAAATGCAAAACTAAATGGCATTTGGTTGAGTCATTTGTACAATGATAAAATGTTTAAAAATATTCTTGGAAGTACGGGATACATCAAAGTTAATAAGTTTGTCGAGTCGTAACATAAAATTTGCATCATTTTTCTCGCACCTTGCACCGGTTAAAGCGAAATTTTTGTATATAGATAAATTGAATGTACTCTATGTTCCAAAAGGACCAGAAAACATTTATCAGTTACATTTAAGTTCTAGTTTCAAGGTACATATTGGCTTGCTTTTTTGCCCTTCTACAAAGAAGGTGTAGTTTATCTGTTTAATGACCATGTGCATGTAGGTACCCAAACGGTACTTACAGACACTCAATACAGAGCAAAGAGCATTTATCGAGAGAGCATGCGTGGAACCCCTGCTCATCACAAAATTAAGTAAGACCCTATTAGAATATATAGAACGGAACACCTGCAGAGGGAAATATCAGTATTTGTCAATATGAGTGAAAATGATAGAATTGAGCAAAAAAGTTCGATGCCTTGTCCTATAGGTTAGCACGTGTATAATTGGCAATACATGTAAAGGTGCTTCTAAAAGGTCGACATTTGAAAATTAGAACTTCAATTAATCATTTGTCGTACTTGTCATAAAATACATGTATATTGCATTATCATTACCTGCAATAGATTCAAAACAAACAATTATCTTGGTTTATTCTATGCGAAGACAAAATTGCATGATAAAACGTCCTGTCTGTGTTAATATTTCAAAAGTTGTATTGTTTTACTGAAAGTTTTTGTTCTGTGTTTAACTACTGACATGCCAGTGGGTCTCGAAAGTATGATTAGAAATTGTAATGAAAGCGTTAACAATAGCGTGTTGAGAAGAAACAATGTCTCTTTGCGTAAACCTTAAACAATATCAGATAACATATTGATATTGTAATCATTGTTGTGCATTCTTCTCTATCACTGACTTGATAGTGGTAATTACAAGGGCACAAACAAGATAAACCTATCCAGTTGCCATCCACGTGTCTGTCCAGGCAGTTTTAAAAACAGTTGATTATTAATATCTACATACGAAATACATATTTAAAAAACGTTAGGTCAATGCAAATCACGCACAGGGCCAAACTTTATACTTCAGAAAAATATTTCAGGTCATAGTAAGTAATGCAACGCTGGCTATAAATCATTATCATGGCTCTTTTATATCAATGTTTTATAAAAAAGAAAGGTAGGTATCGGATAATATCTGTTTGTACAAACACCTCAATTTTCTCAGGATGCAGGGAAAAGCTATAAACTTGTATTAAAAAGCGGCTGTCACTTATTGTGATTATAATGTCAAAGAAATGACATGCTGTCTTCAAAAGAATGTAGAATATGAAGAGGTATGAATGTAGCAAATATGGAAGCCTTCGTCTTTACATAGCCCATTGTTTATATCCCATTTCAAACCATATAGTCCAGTAAATCTAGTGTCAAAAATGCAAATAACGGAAAAAAAAATTCACAGAAATGGTTTTTGTGTTTTCTTATTCTACAACTTGTGCTGAGTCTATAGTGAAAAAATCTACCAAAATCCAAGTATGCAAAATATAATTTTTTGGGCAAAAAAGCTGGAAACTGTATCTAAAACCGCAATTTCCTGGAATATCGATAATTCGCCTATATCTATGAGTAAATTAGAATTTTTAAGCTTACAAATGTTGAAACGTATCTTGTACATTGTTTTCAATGACTTCTTAACATTGCATATATAAAAAGATACACAAAAATACCTTTGATACAATTTTATAGTGCATTTTAAAGTTCTTTAACTGTGTTGCAAATATTTTTGTTTTAAATTTGTGGATCAGATTTGGAAGAAAAAGGTTGGAACCCTATTAATTTCTTTAACTTGCAGAATAACTATATGAAATCTCTTTCAAAGTCAAATACAGGACCGTAGAAAGCATTTTCAGATTGTGGGGATGGGCGCACACATTATGAAAATCAGCTAAAATTGACTCACTGTCAAAATATTTGCTATGATAATTACCATAATCAGTCAAATTACTGGAGGGACCCCACCCGACTGTTCCTACGGCCCTGAAATACACACTTAGGCAAGTATGCATGTGGATATGAATGCATTCTTTTATTTGATTTCCATGTCTAACTTACATAGTTACTTCCTGTATGTTTGTAATCATGATGTATGCTAAACATTTAACATTCAGGAAACACTGTCTCCCAGCAAAACAGATATTTCTGAATAAGTCTACCGACCTACTCACCAGAGATATTCTACAAATATGTTACCCTTTATTTCTTCAGAAATAATCAAACAAGTCCTGAAATCTGAGCTATTATTTTTGTAGATGTAGTAAAATGGGGGGTGGGTGGAGGTGAATGAGAGTAGTGCTCTTGTACTGGGCGAATTTCCAAAACCTTGGGGACAGCAGGCAAATAGCTCTGGGGCTGTTAGTTCTCTACTGTGTGCAGACTTTAGTCTTGAGGAAATCAGATACCTTACTTACGCTTTCTTTGGATGCCCTAGAAAGAACGGATACTGTAGTAACCCCTGTTTCTAGCGCTCAGTGTGTTCTGTACAATAATGTAGATACTACGTATCTAACTTTTCTCCTAGTTCCATGTGTTCTATAGACAACACGGATGCTGCATTCATCCCACTTCTGACACCAATATAGCGAAAATGGCCATCACTATACCGGGTCCGATACTCGTATTAGGGGCGGAAGAGGTTAAACAGACATATATAAATATAATGCAGTCACTAACTACACAAGATGGCCTTGGATTTCAGTTGGTGATACAGAATAGTTTCAGTTGGTGATATAGAATACGTGTAGATTTAATGGAGTCTGGAAGTTAAGCGATCCTGCTCGTCGATGATTGGTCCTCCTGGCCAGTTGGTTGGAATCCTCTTCTCTGATTGGCTGTTTCTCCTGTGACCTCTTACAGTGATCTAATTAAACTTAACTGAATTCCCACTACAGAACTTTATATTGTTAAAGATTAGTCAGCACTAAACTCTGGTACAAACGATTTATCACAACTATGTCCTCTGCACGTCGAACAGACGGAATAGTTGTCATGAAAGTTGTTTGCTGTATTTGCCAATCAGGGTCCAGTTGTTCGAAAATTTGACCGGCTGTTGAACTAACCGCCGGTTAACTTTTGATCCAAAATATTTGTTAATGTGGAAAACACTAGTATGATGTTTTGATTTTATGGTAAGGACATTTTATTGTTCATATTCCTTAATCTATAACTTTGATTTACTAAGTCTTCTAAAATGTTGAAATATAACCCTAAATGTTAATCAACCATTAGCTTAGATGCCCGTTAATGTTTCAAACAACTGGGCCCTGGTAACGAGGTGTAAAACATTAGCATGTAGTTGCAGAAAAGTAGGTTTGGAATGTAGTTCACATGCAGAGGACTTGACAATCTAAAGTTCACTATATCTACAAAAAATAAAAGCTCTGAAATCAGGACTTGTTTGATTATTTGCATTGATATTGTATTGGTAGAGATACTAGCTATTACCGGTACAAGTATACAGTATGATAACTTCTTAAAAATTAATATAATTTTTGTGAATTTTAGTTATTACCCTTACAGAAATAATTGGCCTTTCGCTACCAATAGCAGCTAGGTATATCTAGCAGTTAAGTAGCTGTTACCACACTGCTACCAGCTGCTATTGGTGATGTTTCGTATGCAAATTAGTTTTCCTGCTACTTGTAGTGGCTAGCTGCTACTTTTTCCTTCTACCTCCATTGCTGCTACTTGTTACCTGCTTTTATAGTAGCAGCTAGCTGCTACCTTTTTCTGCTACTTAGCTTCTATTGGTAGTGTTTTGTATGCATATTGGTTTTCTTTCTATACTGGTAGTCGCTACCTATCTGCCATATTTTCATGCTACCGAGCTGCTACCTTTCAGATTATTGTAGAATATTTCGTGGATGTCATCTAATCCACCCAGGGTAAACATAGTAAAATATCATGAAGATTGGACCACAAAATAATTAATGTACTACCCCCACAGTGTTCAAAACCGAAAAGATTGACCTAGATATCATGACTAAGACTCATGAAGATTGCAAAAAATGATGGCCTCTAGAGTGTCCACAAGAAAATCGTCTAGGCCTATCAGATGACAGGCTGACAGATTACGGACAAATGTAGTCTCAAAAGTTCACCTGATCACACCGAGATATTGGTGAGCTAAATAAATGTAGATGTTCCAAAGACTGGCTCAAAAATACAGACCCAAAATCAAGAGAAGTTAAAATTAACAAAATATAAACCACTGGTATATTTGGAGACAAAATATTGACTAGTTCAAGATTTTATTTCATAGGGCTGTCATTGATAGAAAGGTTTGTACATTGTATTGATATATTAAATGGCAAGTATCGATGATAAAAAATAACAGGCAACTGTCATTTGATATTAATGTTATCAGGTCGAGGCTGATATGCGCTACCGAGACCTGATAACATTTGTATCAAAAGACAGTTTTTGTTTTTCTATTTATCATGTAAGTCACTCAACCTAACTAGAACAACATATGCCCTCATCTCTTGTTTTGTAAAATTGACTTCTGAAGCAAAAAATAACTAAATCTATATCTTACGGATTTGAAAATACATCGGCTCCTGGAATATCTGGATGAAACAACATAGCAGCGCCATCTTGAATTGAACTTGGACAATGTTTTTTGACTTTCTGACATTCTTATAAAAAACTAACAATCAGAGAGACTCTTATCTGCATGAAAATAAAAAAAAATCACCCTCTTGAGTAAATTAGAATAGATAACATTTTATACATTTGCATCGGGCAACTACATCACATGTCCCAAACACTGAACATTTCATTTCCACCTACAGACATTGTGATATCATGATAAATGTTAGGGGGCCTACACAATGACATCATATTGAGTGCTACTTTATTGCTATGGTAGCAGGTAGCTGCTGTCATCTACTAGTAGTGAGTATAGATAGCAGGTACATTGCAGACTAGGTAGCAGCTTGGTTTGCTAGCCGCTACCTTTGTTTGTATAAGGGTACTTGTTACCCATATTATAAAGATAATGCTAAAATTGTTGGTTATCATGTTGTTTTAGGCGGCTATATTAGAAATAAGGCAGTGATATTGGATATATAATGTAATATTGGATTAAAATGCTGTAGGGATTATGCGTAATGAACGTAGTTTTACTTTTCTGTTATCATATGAATGTTTGACACACTCAGATGCAGTACAAACATACTATGAATCAATTCCGGAAATTCCCTTAAGTTATGGTGGCCATATTGGATTTGGCAGCCATATTGGATATATATTGTTTCAAATATAATTTTCGGTGACTGGTAATAGACTCTGCTTATATCCTTTAAAATGTTTAGATAAGTATATATGAAGCCATAATGTCCAAAAATTCGCACTTTCGTTTCATTTTTTTTCAACATTTTACCCCAAAAATAGGGTATTTGCATCAATGGATTTTAGTAGATTTTTGATATGTCATTCCTGATATGTTATAGATCACACATGCCAAAAATCATTTCTGTTCAATTTTTTTCCCCCTGAATTTCGTATTTTTACTGGACTAATATTACAAGCCTGAGGGGTGGTGTATACTCAAACCTTTGTCCGTCCCAGAGAAAAAAAAACATGAATAGACCGGCTAAACATTATTATGATGTTTCGTAAGAATTTCTCTAAAATGTGGAAACAGTTCGCTTCAACGGCTCTTTTGCAATAAGTTAAAAGTAGTTAGCACAAAAGACGTTTTGCTGATAAGGGAGTGGGGCTTCCGCCCAACCCCTTTTCGTTTGTCTATACCAGAACAAATTAGATCACGCACATTAAAACTTCATGGTGATTTTGTTTGTATATATATTCACTGCAATCCGTAAACAAATGTGAAAAAACTTCGCTCCAGAACGTTTATGCAGATAGTAAACGGACGTCTTAACCCTTACATGCTTAGCTACACTTTATGGTGATCTTGTGTAAGAAATTTCATTGGATCCTCTTTTAAATGGTGAAATAGGCTTTTATGCAGAGGTCAGGGCCCCGAACTTTTGTTCATTCCAGAAAAAAATACGTCAAATGCATCAGCACTTCATCGTGTTCATGGTGATCATGTGTATGAAGTTTCATTAGATTACCTTTAAAAGCGTAGAATTCGTTCACGCAACAAATACTTCGCTGAGAGTGAAAGGGGCCTTATGTTGACCACCTACATTTGTCCATCCGTAAAAAAAGCCAAGCCCATCTACAGTCCATGATGATCGGGTGTATGAAGTTTCATCAGAATCTCTTAAAAATGTAGAAGTAGTTTTGCCATCCAAGTCTTTCCATCGCGCATGTATACTTCATGGTGACTTTTAAAAATTTGAAAGTAATTCACTGCACAAAATATTTTGCAGAGGAGGATAGATGTCCCAAGGCCCAAGGAAACCCCTCCCACCCTCTCCCCGCCCGCAACCAATACCAAGAACATGTATTTCGCGCACGTCTACGCTTTATTGTTAAGTGCACAAAAATTGGAATCCCTTATAATATGAACAAACATTTTGCAATGAACCGATCAAGTAATGTGTAGTTATTAAAGTCTATCAATTTAAAAGTTCTATATCAATTTAATTGTTACAGCCTTTTAGAAGGAGTTCCGCAGTGCGAGAGGTCTCGTCTTCTTTCCCTTGCATCTTCATACATAAATCTTACCAACAGTAGCTTCCTTGTCTGGCGCTTAGCATTAAGAGAACAGTGCTAGGACTGGTCAGCCCGGTGTCAGTATAATATGACTCGGTTGGATGTCATGTTACGTGTATATGGCGTGATATTCCAGTTAGGCAGCACTATAGAGTTGGGCATTGTTCTCACTGCTACAAGTAGACATTTGTTGAAAAAGAAGTTAGACCCGAAGACACACACTCTACACTTAAGCTAGTAATTGGGTTTAGGAGGTTTTACAGTTGAAACCGATTGCATTCTATGCTTCTGATCAGAGGTAGTTCTATCCTCTTTCTAGACAATTTTTTAAACGGTTTTTAGAGAGAAAAAACAATGAAATATTATATAAAGACGGGACATT